>NW_024087695.1:0-8620 GCF_009730915.1 Dioscorea cayenensis subsp. rotundata
ACCATTTGATCCACCACGAGGGTAAGTATGAAGGTACGTCGAGCTAATGACGTTAAACAAAGCGCTTCTTGGGAGGCAACCCAAGTTTTTTTAAATTAAATCGTCTTTTAAATTTTTCGTATTTCTTTTTTAGTTTCTTAGTTGTGGTTGAATGCATATGCTCGTGAGAGTTCTCATATTTTTTTGTTGTCGTGCTCAACTCATGCTTAGGCTTTCTTGTGTAGCTTTGGCCTTGAATTAGTATTGTTTAGTTGTGTTTTATTGTCATCCCGGCGCTTAAATGGGTTGTAATTCGTATTTTTATTGATGTTTGCAAGAGGAACCATGCCAAATTTTTCAATTTTTCGAGTCCATCACAGGGCTGTATACGGCCCGTATGGGACGCTGTAACATGTTCGGGGGCGCTTGTAGCCCTCCTTGCGGCCGCATGGAACCCCTCGGCGGGGTGCTTGTGCGGCGTGGGCTGAGAGGCTCACGGGCGCCATGCGCCCGCATGGGCGCCCGTGAGGGCTCTCGGCCTCAGCTGGCAGCGCGGGCTGGGGGGCTCACAGGGCGCCATGCGCCCGCATGGGCGCCGTGAGACCCCAGCTGGGTTTTCCCAGCCCATCGGGGCCATGCGCCCGCATGGATCCCGCATGGGCTGGGCGGCCAGTAAAGGGAGCTTTGTCTCCCTTCCTCTCTTCTCCTTCTTCTCCTCTTGTTTTTCCTCTCATCTCTCCTTCACTCTACCTCATTTCTCCACCATTTTTTCTAGTTTTTCTTCTCTAATCACCTCTCCTCCATCTTGCAAACTTGCTCTTGGGTTTTTAATCGAAGTTTTTATCAACCTTTTTCGCGGATCTCATCACCTCAAGCCTCAAGCTCTAATTCTAGGTTTTTGCTACAAACTTGGGTTTCATTGTGTTTTTCATTCTATTTTTTTGATGCTTGAATGATATATTTGGTTGTCATGATGTGGTGGTTGCCCAAATTCTTTGAGTTTTTTTCCTTCATTTTGTAAATTTTTGGGAAGCTTGATGTGTAGGGAGAAACTCTTGCAAAAATTTTTTTCATGAGTTACTTGTAGCAAAGGCTGAAATTTTTCATTCTTCACATTAAAATTGTTGTGTTTTTCAATTTTTTTCTTTGACTCCATGATATTCTAGTTACCTCCTATGATTGTATTCATAAAAAAATTTTCGGTTTGATCACTTGTTTTTTTGTGGTATAGGTATGCCGATCAAGCGAGTTTTATCAAAAGCGGTCCGCGACACGATGCGGCATCAAGTGGAGTGCCATCCTTTTGCCTTACCACAACATAGGGCGCGTTATAATCTCTTGAAGTCCAAGCCCTTTGGTATCATCCGTACAGTTGACCGCAAATGACCTCGAAAGCTCTAGGGTTTGGCGAGACCGTGGCGGAGTTGATCAATCATGATGGTTGGGACATGAATTTTTCTCAATTAATGATCCGGCCTACCGTGAGCTCACCTTGGAGGTTCTAAGCACAATTGAATTAGCGAGACCATCCGGGATAACCTTCCAAGCTTTTGGAACAATGCACGCCATTCTTGGCGATCAATTGGGTTGTTTCTTGGGGCTTGTATGATGTAGGGATTTGTGAACACACCGGCATGTCAAAGTCTTCAGTGACTTTCCGGCCACCATGACACACACAGGTTCTGGAACATTATCTCTGGTCGGCGCACGAATGAGTCACGGAAAGCATCCCGTCTTCACAATCCCAGCGCATCGTTATGTTCACGCCTTTGTTGAGTCGAGGTATTGGTGGCGGGGTGATAGCCCTGGGGTAATCACTGCGCTCGACTTACTCATGCTTTATAGCATCATTGAGCACTACCCGATCCACCTTGGTCATCTCTTTGCCGAGTTGTTCGTCCATCGAGTACTTATACCGCCTTGGATCTATTTTTTTGCTTTGGGCCATACATCACGCGTTTGATTCGAGGTATGGGTTTGATCGGACACACCGGGACTTAGCGTTGTTGGTGGATTTTTCACCCTTGGGGATGGCTACTTTGTTTTCCATGGGAATGGTGGAGAAAGCGTGGTGACACCTATGCCCTTATTCGATACTCACCCACGGGGGAGCGCGTCACCACTTCTCCACCATAGTCCGATTATGAGCCTGACGACGCGCCACCCTCAGTTGCGCTTCGCCTTCGAGGAGATTCGAGGCGAGCTTCATTCCCTTCGCCAAGGACATCAAGAGACTCTTGAGACAGCGAGGGCGGTTGGCAAGGGACATGCTGCGAAGTCCTTTCTTTCGTGCGTGCGTCTTCTTCATCCTCTGGCACCACCTCTGGGGCTACCACATCCTTAGCACCAGCTGCACCTCTTGATCGAGCACCACCCGCATAGGAGCACGACTTTTTTCGGACTTGAGCTTATGTTTTTGTATTTTTGTTTTATTTTGTTGCTTGTTGGTTGAACTTGTTTTTGTTAGCTTGGGGTTCTTTCCGGCTAAACTTGTCTTGCTTTTACTTTGACTATTATGCATGTTTTTCCTTCCCTTGTTTCTCTTGATTGTCATGATCGCCTTATTTATTTTTTTGTAGGACTTCTCACGGATTGTTGCCTCTTCTCCTTTTGCCCTTTTGCTAGCATTGGTGCACTTTCACTTTGAACACTCTTCATCAAACAAATGGGGGCGGTCTCTTTTACCCTTCCCTTTTCATGCTTTATTTAATTTTTATGAATTCTACACCATGTTCTGCTGATTAGTGTACATTGAGGGGCAATGTACGATTCTAGGTGTGGGGATGGGTTGTTGCATGCTTACTTCACCGAGTGATAGCTATGATATTTTGTTAGGAACCTCCGGCTTGAATGAATGATAGTAATGAGTTGTAAGGTTATTTGTGCTATAAGGAAGTCGTGTTTTTTTCTTTCTAGTGCTTTCTTCACAGCTTTGACACGGTGTTTCTACCTCGTTTGACCTCGCTAACCCTTTGCTTTGATTTAAAGTGTTAGAATGGTAAATTCATCCCTCAATGGTCTTTTAAGAGCTTTTGGTTCTTTTGTTCATTTTGCTTTATCCCTAAGTGAAGTTTTGCATGAAGGTGCTCAGGGAGACATGTATATATTTGTTATCTTTAAAAATGAGTCTATGTCGGTATTCCTCTGCTAATTTAGCACGAATGCGTCTATGTGATACTGTAATCAAGTAGGTTGGGTGGCTCTTGTGCCCTAATCGGCATGTGCATCCTTACGAAAGATTATAAAATATTTTTGTGCGAGTCTCGTTAGCGGACTCGAGAAAAGAAAAAAAAGAAAAAGAAATGATGAAAAAAACAAAGAAAAGAAGTATTTTGTTCTCCTGGACTCAATCATGCATTCACTTAGATACTAAAAGTGTTGAATGTGGACCGAAGGACTCTTGACCTACTATTGAGGGTGTCTTTAACATTTCTAACACCGGTAGTCATTGAGATGTGGTGTGAATAGGGGAGAGCGAGGGATGAAGCATACACACACTCACGGGAAAGCACTCTAAAGGAATCATGACTATCTCTCTTGAGTCGGTTATTGTACAACTCATTTTCTTGAATTCATTTTCATACGTGACTGTGGGGTTCTTCACTATTTGAGCTTGAGGTCGTACATTTAGCCGTTTATCATTTTGCCCTTATTCTTTCATGTGTGTTTGCTTGGGGACAAGCAAAGCGCTTAGGTAATGAGGGATATTTGATAAGCGCCTAAATGTATGTATTTTATATGTATTAATCGTGTATTATTTGTGAACATGTTAGCGAATTGATGCCCGTTTTATGTCTAAATTGGTTATTTCGGTGTTGCGGGTCTTAAATAGAGTCAAACAATGCTCAAAAAAATGCAAATCGGATGAATTCGACATCAAAAAGCGGCATTTTTGGGGTCCCGATGCTATGTGACACTGTGGCGACATCATGTGCGGTCATTGTTCTTCTTTGCGGCCATTTGGTGGGAGTTTCACGGGCTCCATGCGCCCGCATGGATGCCCGTGAGGTTTCTTCAGGAATTCTCAAGTCTCGATTCTGTGTAGCCAAAAAAACACTGTAGCAAAATCGTGAGCACCTTTGTAGCACCGGCGGGTTTTTGGGCATTTGGTGCATGAGCTTCACGGGCTCCATGCGCCCGCATGGAGCCCGCATGGACTGACGGGGTATATAAGAAGCTGATTTCTTCTAGGGCTTGGGGGGAGTTTTTTTGGGAGAGTTCTTCAAGCCGATTTTCACCAGTCTTTGAGAGCCAAGATTACATGTTTTGGAGAAGGGAAATCTAAGGGAGAAGCTCGGATTTGGCTAGATCTTCATCGATCTCTTCTTTGGGAGTTTGTGAGGCAGCGAGGGAAGCCGCCCCCATTGCGGCGTCCGTGGAAAGCCTTTCCACCTAGCTTGGCTTGTCTTCCTTCTTCCATTGTTTGAGGAGTTTTTATTATGCCATTTTGTAGTTGTTTGCATGGATTTGTTGCTTGGATTTGTTTGTATGGACGAGTAGACCCCAAGGTCACGGATGCTCGGTGAACCTTAGGGGTGAACTATGTATTTGGATGATTTAAGTTTGTTTATTGCAATTGTTGTGTTTTGAGATTCATTCTTGGTGCATTTGATGTGTTGCTTACATGAGAACTACGTAAACCAAGCTGCTAGGGTTGTACTTGGTAGCGTGACCATCGCCCTTGTACTAGACACACCAAGTTTGGAAGGGATTCATGTACGAATACGCCGTGACCATCGGGTATTCATGCCCCTCCACCATTAGGGCTAGACCCAAGTTGTGTTCGGCTCTAATTAGGGATTTCCCCACTTGTTAATGCAATCGTATGAGGATTTGATCGGAAGAAATTACGTGTCAATACTTATACGGATTAGGGGTCAATGGCCGTGACCATCGGGTTGACCTAATCTAGGAAATCTCTAGGTCCAAACCTTCAATTGCATGACATTCTTAGCATCACGTGCACTTTAGTAGCCCCTAGGGAATCCGCATCCGTGACCGTTCCTTTCCCACGATTTTTATACCCCTCTCCGTATTTTTAGTCTCCACTTGTAGTTATCTTATTTAAATTAATAGATTAGAGAAACCTTTTCGAATCATCGGCTGAGACAATAGCGAAGAGGAAGTAAGGGTAGATCCTTGGGCCCAGGGAATACGACCCTCTCGTGCTCGCACAAGAGGTATTACTTGACGACTCCGTGCACTTGCGGATCGCACTCATCATCCATCTTTTCCCCAATTTAAGAGAGGGCTTCCGCTAGGGTTTTGAAGGGTATTGGCCAAGGTTTTGGAGAGGTTCTATGGCTCTGACATCGTCATTCCTTAGGAAGAAGGTTGGTAGGGGAGCTTCTATCGAGGCGTATTGATAAGTGCTTGTGCGATATGAATGCGAAGCGTTCATTCCTTATGTTGAGCATTACTTTTCTCAGGTTTTTACATTAATATGTGTGTTTTTATGTTACTTTTATGCAGGTAGGGTTGTGAGGCCGAGTATGAAGGGAATAGGCCAATGTGGATCATAATGCACCTATTTTGGAGGAGATCTTGCTAAGGTTCAAACGGGAAGACATAGGTCAGGTGTGAGATGCTAGAGTGTGTGCCAACCTCCTCGTATTCGAGTGAGCACATTCATTTGTAGGGGCACAAAGGCAGTCACACTCGAACATTCTGATTTATGCATATAAGAACAAGAGATCCACCAACGTGCCCATGATGCATAGTGCGCTTCCTTCCAAAAGCTTGAAAACGGATGGTGACAATCTTCTTATTCCGCACGGATTCTCCATCTTGTCGCGCCTCAAATGTACTCAAGACCTCCAAGGTTAATTGATGGAAGGTTGGCTCGTTAATGGCAAAGAGTTTATCCCAACAATCGTGTGAGAGCCAATCCCGCACTTGACTTGCAAACCCAAGGTTTTCCACAAGTTCCCAATCAAGATAGCACAAAGTCCCGAATGGTTTTGTCTTCAATCTATCATATCTCTCTCGATGGTGGGACAATTTGAAGACGGGTTCATCGGGTGTAGAGGATGGTTCGGTAGTTCTTGGGGCGCTTGGAGGCGAGCCTTTTTAGTGTTAGGCATCCCTACAATGAAGAAAAAAACTTTGATCAAGCTCAAAGGGGATACAAGATAACTCAAAAATAACATGGTAGAGATAGAGGAGACTAATGAAAAATTGGGTTTTTGGGACCATACGGCCGTATGGGGGCCGTATGGTCACTATTCACACGGCAAGAGTCTCCCCTATACTCATGGAATCGAAAAATTTGTACATAAATTTGAATGAAAATTCATTCACAACATTCACATCATCTAAATCAAGCAAATTGCTAAAGAAATTCCATGCACAAAGTCTCAAGAATGCCCAAAAAAATGGAAAAGAATAAAACTAGGGCATTGAAAAAAAGCATACCGACGAAAACCTTGAGAAAAACAAGCTTTTAAACTCGGGTAAGATCACTAGATCGAAGTCTCCCAATGGATTGGGAGAAGTTTTTTGGAAGAAAAAAATGAAGAGATTCGGCCAAGAATCGAGAGAGAAAAAGAGAGAAAATTTCGGTGGAGTTGAAGAGAAATGAGAGGTGGAAGAGAGAGAGAGAATGAGAGGCCTTAAAGGGGGAAGCCCCGCCACCATATGGCCCCCATGCGACCCCGTATGGGGGCCGTATAAGTGGGTAACTTCCCTCGGCCGAGACACCTAGCCGACTTGGACGGTCCCCATACGGGGCCGTATGGGGGCCGTTTAAGTGAGCACAGAGCCATCCGGATCGGCTCTGTGGTCAGCTTAGACGGCCTCCATACGGCCCAGTATGGCCGTAAACCTTTAAAGGCCAATCAAATCCATGAAAACCTGCCTCAAATGATGTAAAAATGAAAAAGAAAGTTTGACGACTTCTCCAAAAATGACTAAAATGAATAAAACGACGATCTAGCACATAAATTAACACCTACCCATGTGTGTCTCAAGAGGTTGCACAAATATACCACAATAAAAATGATGAGAGCAATGTGCCAAGTGTATGAGCATGAACTTATTCACAAGCAAACAAGTCTAAGAAATACGAAAATTGAAATGAACTAAGAACTAAGAGTACGGAAAATGCAAACAAATGCCCCCGAATGCTTGGGTTGCCTCCCAAGAAGCGCTTGTTTAACGTCACGAGCCTGACGTACCTTGTTCCTTACCTCATGGGGGTTCAAACAATTTGAAGCCACCCCCGGTTTCCCTTGTAGTGTTGCTTTGGAAGTAAAGTTTCAATCGTTGCCCATTGACTTTAAAAGTGCCCTTTTCCAGGTGAGTTACCTCAACCGCTCCATGGGGAAAGACTTGAGTGACTGTGTATGGGCCTGACCAACGTGATCGAAGCTTCCCAGGAAATAGTTTCAACCTTGAGTTGAAAAGTAGAACTTGATCGCCCAAGTGAAATTGCTTAGGGTGCTTGATGTGTCTGTCGTGGTACTCTTTTACTCTCTCTTTATAGAGTCTCGAACTTTCATATGCCGTGGAGCGCAACTCATCAAGTTCATTTAGTTGGAGTTTTTTCTCTTGCAACCTGCGAGAGAAGAATCAAGATTTAGAAACTTTATCGCCCTAATCAAGCCTTATGCTCAAGCTCAACGGGTAAATGGCACGCTTTTCCATAGACCAGACGAAATGGAGTGACTCCAATAGGAGTCTTGTAAGCCGTTCTGTAGGCATAAGGCTTATGTTGCCGACCCTCTGACATCTGTCACAGGATTGAATAAATTTTTGTGTGTCTTGAAATATTGATGGCCAATAGAAGCCCTGCATCAAGAATCTTTTTGGTTGTTCTATTTGCATCATAATGGCCACCTGTTGGTCCTGAGTGGCAATGCTTCAAAATACTTAGACTCTCCGCTCTAGAGACGCATCTTGAGCAACCTCGATCGGAGCACACTCTAAATAAGTATGGATCTTCCCAAATATAGTGTTTAAGATCGGGAAAAAGAATTTCTTCCTCTGTTGATATGTAAACCATTTCGGGATGACCCCACCAACCAAGTAATTAGCAAAATCGGCAAACCGAGGTGGTTCCTTCTCTTCAACTCGCTCGAATATTATACAAATGCTCCTCGTGGGAATGAGTCATTAATGTCCTTTTCTCTTACGGTTCTGGGCTGGGGGCTTCTAACCGATAGATGATCGGGCAGTGAGATTCTCCGCCTCCCCGCTTATCCTTAATCTCAAGGTCAAATTCTTGGAGCAACAAAACCCACCTTATCAAACGAGGTTTTTGCATCCGACGGCGGAGTAGATACCTCAACGCTGAATGATCAGTGTACACCACAACCTTAGAAAGAACCAAATATGACCGGAATTTATCAAAGGCAAAGACCACGGCAAGTAGTTCCTCGGTGGTAGTGTAATTCAGTTGGGCACCCTGTTAGAGTCTTGCTTGCGTAGTAGATTGGGTGGAAATGTTTGTCTCTCCACGACCAAGCACAGCCCCAATCGCAAAAATCACTCGCATCACACATCAATTCGAATGGGGAATCCCAATCGGGAGCGACCATGATGGGTGCTTGGATTAGCTACTCCTTGAGACCGCGAAGGGCCGACACGTCCGAATATGCGTGTGTGTACCGCAAGTGCACGGAGTGTCAGTAATAAATACCCG
>NW_024087696.1:0-30501 GCF_009730915.1 Dioscorea cayenensis subsp. rotundata
AAATCAATTAAACCCTAAGTCTAAGGGTTAATCAATCCCTAATCCGAAAACCTAACTATGTTAAACCTCTTAGAACATGCATAGATCTATCATGGCATGGATGTCATCAATGTGGGGCATATCCTTCTCATCCATATCAACAAAGATAAACAATTAAAGCATGCAATGATTAAGAAAACTAGAATGATATATATTGATAAATCAAGTTTTATAAACAATAACTGAGGGACCTAGATATATAATTCCCCTCGAATTAGGTTCTCATGGATCAAAGAAAGTAAAACATCAAAGTGCAAAGAGAGCCACAAGACCAAATAATGAATAAATAAATGTTTAATGTGTTCCTAGACTAACTCCCTCCAATAGTTCTCCAAATGTTGGGGATTAGTGGATCCTAAGGTTGTCCAGATGATGTGTATCACGCGCCCTCCTCCAATGATGATCGTTGATCTTCTCTTGAGAAACTCACTAGAATTTGTTGAAATATTAATGAAAATCACCTCCAATGCTCTTGCTCTCCAGAAATATGGCTGCCTTAACTCTTTAGCAAAAGAATCTCCCAAAATTTAGAGAAAACAAGGACATTTATAGTGATCTGCTCCGCCACGGGCTTACTACTGGCGTCGTGATGCCCGTGGTGAGTAAGTTATTGCTTGGGCTCCAAGTTGTGTCTTAGTACGGTCTTTCTGGGAGTTATAACAAGCCGTTATGATCACAACGGCGGTTGTGAAATGTCACCATGCCCATTGTGAGCTTTTGAATGTCGAAATCTCTGACACGGGCTTCCAATGGGTGTAGTTTCATGCCCATTATGTTCACAACGGCCTCATCACGCCCGTTGTGATGCCCGTTGTGAAACCAATTTCTCTCTGGTATGATCGGAACTGATTGAAATTTACTGCTACAGTGTTTGCTACAATATTTTGCTACAGTAATCCCTGCTACAGTATTTGGTGACTAAATTCTACCCAGATGTGTGTGAGCTTCGATAAATCTTCTAAACATTGCTGAAATGGAGCTCACTCACACTATATGCGATTCTCCGCTGTCCAGTGAAGTTATGAAAAATTGTATTTTGATCCGATTTGCCTCAATATTTGCTTCTTTTTCCCTGAAACACAATTTGACCCCATTGTGAAAAAGAATGAAATTACGTACTAATTTTGTGATAAACAGGTCGAATTTCATGTTGAATGCAGTGTAAATGATATAGAAAATATGCTTAGTTTAGCACTTATCAGCCCCCTTGTTGGAAGCGTCGAAATCTTCAGCATCGCCAAATGATGCATGCTCCTATCCGATCAGTCTATTTGCCAAATCATCTTCAACAAAGTCTCCCATGAACGATCCCCTCAACATCTCCGGTGATCATCCTGCCCCTCTTAAAAGGTTGCAGTACTTGCTCAAGCTCCCAATGCGAGTTGGGCCCTCATCACATTTGCCAAAAATAGTGAGTGATTTAACACATCTCTGAAGAGGAAAATTGGTTGATTGTGTTGTTTGACATTGGATCTATTTAGATATATTTTTCCTTTGCAAAATAGCACATTTACTTTTAAAAAAATTTCTCATCATTGCTTGATTTCTAGTGTTATTGTTTTTGACGTGATATGAAATTATTTCATAATTTCTCATTCTTAATAATTTCATTCTTATCAATAGTAGATCTAGGGAGGATTCATTGGTTGTTGTATTTGTGTAAGTTTCCCTAGCATTATTGACATGAGAAGTATCATGTATGTTTGCAAGAGTTGAGAATGGAATTGATGTTGATGCATTTGGTATATAAGAAATACTTCTACAGAGAGAGACAATTGGATTACATATAAGTGTTTTTATAGTTTTTTCTCTAATGATACATTGAATTTTTATTCAGTAAGGTGGATAGCAAGGTTTTGGTTAATAATTCATTTTCTGATTTTGTTTTTGAAGTTTTTTTTACTATTTGTTTCTAGGTAACTGCTATATTGTTGTATAGGATTACAAAGCATATGGTTGATATAATTTCTGTGGAGGATGATCTCCACGCATGATCATTTCTGTGGAGCCATGTTGTTTTACTTTCACGTTTTGTTATTTGTTGTCTTTTTCTTTTTGATTTATGCCTTCGGCCATCACTTGAGGTTAATTGGGCTTTTTTATAACTGTTTTGCCTCCTTCAAATGTGATTTTTTTTTTCAATTTTATTATTTCTTTTATAAATTACAAGTTCATCAAAAGAAAACTAAACAAACAAATATAATTGAAAATGACCATAGCATAGAGTAATATAACAAAATTTAGGTTAAATAACATTAGGGAATTGCAATCTAATAATTTTCAAGCTTTGTTTTTTTTAGAAAAGTGGATAAACCACTAAATTTATTATAAAAAAAAAAGAAGAGAGTAGTACAAGGAAACAAAAAAGAGAAGCTAAAACAACGACAACAAAAGGAAGAAAACATAAATAAGTAAAAAGATCACAAAAAGCAAACTAACAAAATAATCAATAGGGGTTGAAGAATAAACACATCAAGAAAAGAGCAATAAACAAAAGAACACCAAAGAAGCTAAAACGCAGTAAGCAGCGATGCCCACCATGAGGCAACATGGGAACAACTCAACTGCTGAAAAGGAGAGTCACGAATCAGGGTGCCAGATCATTGGGGATGTCTTCAGAACCGATGCTCAGGAAATCCAGTGAGTGTTTGAGAGCAAAAATAGACTCGCTTGGAATTCGCTATTGTTGTGGGTCTTGCAAAGCTGAAATCCAAGAAAGAAACATATAAATAGTCTTAAAAATGATTGAAAAAGGAGTAAGCACACACATTGTTTGCAAATTTTCTTGTTTCTTTCTAGCCATATATTCCAAAAATTGCTCGGAGAAGAAGATCCTACAACACCCTTTGTCAAGTTTCTAGGGACGGAATCCAACTGGTCCAAACATCAGCAATAGACTGAGGGAAAATTTGTAATCCATAGATCTATCAAAAAATGACCAAATACATTCAACAAAACTATAATTGAGGAAAAGATGATCAATGGTTTCGGCAGCCCGGTGACATAGGACACATGTAGCCATGGCACAAAGATTATAACCTCATAAAGCGAGATTATCCAAAGTAAAAAGTTTATTGTCCCATATTAACCAGCAAAAGAGTGTAATATATCTTGCTCGGATAACTTATTTTCCAAAAATTTGGCTTTAGTAGGCAACGTAATCCACCGTCTGAGAGGAAACAATGTAGGGAGCGCATCGAGAAGGTTTTATTGCTTTCTAAAGTCCAAATCTAGTATCATGTTGACTACTAAAGCAATTTGGTAAAGAATTCAAGAGCGGTAATAAATCCACAGTGGAAGCAATCCGAAAGAAGATCATGGGGGAGGATGAGCCCTAAATGGAATGCTTGATGGAGATCCAAGGGGTATTGCAATCCTTAAAAGAAATGGCCAAATATTTTTGGGAGCATTGCCTTTTAACCAGTTGTTATACTAAAGGGAAATAGAAGCTCCGTCTTTAATGATAGGGGAAGTGCAAATGCTAATGATTGGGAGAAAGGAAGAAATACCAGCCTAAAAAAAAGTTTCCTTGGGTGGTAAGTGATGAAATGGGCAGAGAGATTCTAGCTTCAAGGAGTTAAATTGAATGATCTTCGACCAACAAACCTTTATTATAGACTCCCAGCTTCCACCACCATTTGCCGAGTAAGGCTTTATTGAAGTCTTGTAGGTTAAGGATCCTCCAATCGCCTACTTTTCTGGGTCTGCAAATTCTATTCGAAGCCACCAGACGAACACCTTTTGGACCCAAGTCTGGTCCTTTATAGTGGAAATACCTTTTGATTTTATATAGGATGGTAGCGAGGAAAGGACCAAGTTGATAAGCGTAAGGCGACCTCAGAGAAAGAGGTAATTAGTTTTCTAGGGCGTGAGCTTAGATCATACAGAAAAAAATCAATTCCAACCAATCCTGATGTCTCGGTCATTTCCAAGAAAGGGGAATTCTCAAATAAGTATGTGGGAGGTAGTCTCTCACACAATTGAGTGTTGCTACAAAGGCACTTTGATCCCAGCTTTGGTCACTTTGATTAGAAAGTGCATTGAACCAAAATAAACAAAGATAAATAATTTTGAAGAGAAGATTAATAAAATGGAATAAATCATATTCTACTTTGCTTAAGTATGAGGTTCATGATGCCTTAAGTGATTAAAAGGATAAATAAAAAAAGTTTGAGCATTACGAGAGTTAGGACAACATTGTCGCTCTGGGAGAATCACCTGTGGACTTTGGAAGTTCAAAGCTAATGTGGCTCTTACGAAGACTGACTTTGAGAAGGTAATTAATACGGTTGTTTGGTGATTTCTAACTGAAACACTTAATGTGGTTTACTCTTATTGTCTATGGTTTTGGTCTGGTCTCAGATAACATATTGTTATATGAGTTAACAAAAAGATCTTGGAAAGAGAGATATGTTCAATTGAAATAAATTTGATTTAGGAGTTAAAAGTTAATAAATTAGGAGTTTAGGAGTTATAGTATATGAAAAGTCTAGAACATCTATGTTTAATGTCATAAGTTATATAGTTGTACTTGTAGAAATAATTAGGAGTTGGAAAATTGAAGGATCATCATTGATGTCTTTATAAAGGGTTATTTTCTTCACACTTTGGAATAAGAAAATAAAGAAAGGGAGGTTAATTCCATTATAATAGTCAGCATTTGTTCCTAAATCAATAAATGATAATTAAATATGACAATACTGCTATGAGCCCCACCCCTTAATTAAATCCTAGCCATTGATATTATTTTTAATCCTAGGTGTTGATTTTGTTTTCAATTTTGAAACCCTAGCTACATGTTCACCTCCTTCTGATTTAGATCGCTGTTTAAGAAAAGAGAAAGACCTAGCCTCATCTTTCTCTCTCTATTTGCGGGTGGTGTCAGTGGCGAGGATGGGAGAAGGGTCTCACCATCCAGGGTTGTTGTGATCTCAGATACTTTTCTATAAAATTTCTATGAAATTTGATATGTAGTTTGGGAGATATTCAAGATTTTGTATGACTAGCCTGAAAAACAAATGTGCTGAAATCGGGTGAGATTCAGATTTATGTTATAATTTAGGAGGGCTAAGAATATTATGGAACTTGATCACATTGTAGCTTGGTGAGTCTAAATTTATTTGAAAGTGGAATCATTATGTTTGGCAAGTTAAATATTGCTATAATTTGGAAAAATTCCCAGAGGTTAATGTGTGCAGTTCCTGGATTTTGCTTTGCTTGTTGGATAGTATTTGGTGATTTGAGTGGCAAGATCATGATTGAAATTTTTTAGGAGCAAAATTCTCATAATTAAATTTTTTTTTTTTTTTGGTTTGTTGAAACTAAGAAGAGGTTTTGATTGATATATATGATATCTTTATGTGTTCAGTTGTATTGATTTTAGTGAAATAGTTGCTATCGAGAGAATCATTATGCACTTGGAAGGTGAAATAAGCCCCATTGTTGTAGTGCCATCAACATAAAGATGTAAAGGATCATACCATAATGTTCTAGAAGATTTAGTCAATTTTGATGTTAGGTTCAAAATTTTGATTGAGGATAATTCAAGCAAGTTTTAGCTTGGTAGATACTTGGTGGTTCTTGGTTGGTTTTGATTGGCTTATGCTTTTCATTCAATGAGAAAATGTTATAGTGTTCAAATATTGTTGTGGACTTGAGTATATGTATAAATTTGATGTTCTGATGCTTGATGGTTGTAAATTTAATCTTTGATGCTCATGTCAAGTCACTTTAAGTATGTGACATGGATTTTAGTTGATGAAAAAGAAACTGGGTTTTTAATTATCAAAATTTGGTTGATTTAGTCACTATGTACATGGGATGCTACACGCCTTGAGGTTTCCAAATGAGAGATTTTGATGTATTGCAATGGTGGTTTTGTATTTGCGGTTTAAGTCTTTTTTGAGAGTTGAATGGTAAATAACCTGATAATAGATCCTCATATTGATGATTAATAGAGATTGTCCTCAGGTATGTATTTCTAAGTTATGTTAGATATAAGTTGGTGCAAAACCCTAATTTGGCTTGATGTTCATTTGTTGCAACCTTTGTACTTAGAAGTGTCATCAGTCAAGTTTTGTTTGGATCACTTGGTCTTTCAATCTTATTAGTTAATCCGATGACACTTGAACTTTTACATGGTCCGAATCTTACTGGAAGCTTGCTTTGATTGATCAAGTTTGAGTTTACAGGACTAAACTCTTTTAAAGGAGGGGAGATTGTGAGCCCCGCCCCTAAATTAAATCCTAGCCATTGATGTTATTTTTAATCCTAACCATTGATTTTGTTTTCAATTTCAAAACCCTAGCCACCTCTTCACCTCCTTCTGATTTAGATCACCATTTAGGAAAAGAGAAAGACCTAGCCCCATCTTTCTCTCTCTATTTGCGGGTGGTGTTAGTGGCGAGGACGGGAGAAGGGTCTCGTCATCCAGGGTTTGGTTTCACTATTATTATTGAGGTAAGGTTCTGATTTCTTTTTTTTGCTCTTTCTTATGATTATTGTGACATAATACTAGTTAGGGTTAGGGTTTGGTGAGAATGTTGATTTGATTTAATTTGAGGATAATCAGAAATTTCCTGTTAATATAGTAGAAATCCCTCTTTAATTTTGGGAGACCTAGAGACTGAATTTGGAGGAGACCAAAATAGGGAATTTGTAGATCATAATCATAAGAAAGTTGTAGAAGATGATTTTATCTTTGGATTTGCCAAATTTAGGAATTTTTATTCCTGTAATTGTAAGATATGATCATATTTCTGTAGATGCGCTAAACAGCATTTTTGTAGGAAGCATGAAGATTGATCAAAGAATTTGAGGATCTTAGAAGTTGAATCAGGATTCATGTTTAATAAGAAAGTTGCTCAATTTTGAGTTAATTATATCCTTTGAAAGTTTAATCTTATTTGAAGTTGTCTGTTGTGAGATATTTTTATTAGAAAGGGCATGTCTGAAATTGTTGGTTTGCATGATTATGATTTTTAAAAGTGATTGCTTAAATTCTATAAATCTCAAATCTTTGTGACATTTGGATATGTTATAGATGTTGATGTCTAGTTTTCTCAGAAGATTGAAATTTCTGATTTGGGTTAGAATTTGCTATGTTGATTTCAATCTTAAGGGCCGTAGTGGAATTAGTTAGTAGTCTCGACTTTTGTAGCTTTGTTAGTGTCTTGAAAATGTTTTTTGCATTTGTGTGAATTTTAGAATTTGCTTTTTCTATAATTCTTATGGGTTATTCCCAAATATAGGGCTTTTTGAGAAAAGTCAATTAGTGTGAATTCGAAATCTAGGCATTAGACAAGTAAGTATCCCACATATAAATCCTATTATATGTATATACTTGAAAATTCTAGTTTTCTGAACTTCTGGAATTTAAAGAAAAAACTAATTATTTTAATTTATATTTTGAATTACTTATTTATTTATTATTTGCAATTCATATATAAGTATCTAGATTTGAAAATGAATTGGAATTATATTTTATCTGAAAACAAGATCATCTAATTTCTGTATTCTGTTTTGATAAATGTTTGGACATGACATATTTTGACATAGTAACTTGTACTTCCCAAGTAACTTTGCAACAACCCTGTCATTGAGGGTTAAAAATTGAACGTGTCGACATGTACTTGTGAAATAGAAACTATAGTTTTCCACTACTTTCCTGGTGAAGAATAACAGCCTCTAATAATTCTGGCTCGGGTCACTGAGAGTAAACATATGACCTTTGACATTTTTTTGGTAATAATAATTTGTAGGACATATATGCTTGACTTTTTGATCAGTTGTGTTTTCTTAAAAAAAACTTGTCTTCTGAATTTGATTCTGATAAACTCGTATTTTTATTATACTTTGTTTGAGTTTTGAAATTTTGAAACTTTTGTGATCCCAATATTTTTAGTGGGTACTTACTAGGCTGTGAAGCTCATAATCAGTTCATGTTTTTTTTTTTTCAGATCACGAGTATAATAGCTTACTGAAAATGAGCATGTAGCAAACCTATCCATGGTGTTTGTTAGGCTATAATTTTGTCTGTATTGTAAACATTGAGTTTGTATTTAGTAAATTTTTGTAAATTTCCGATTATAATTTTTGAAATTTACAAATCTGTTAGATTATATGTTCTGTTTTGTAATAGGTTTTGAGGTCTTGCATGCCTAATGTGCTATGCACTATTGGTCTGAGGCCGTTTGTCAGCGCACCGTTTTCAGAGTTTGATAACTGTGTACAAATGAAGGCACTCTCAGGCTCTCTCAAGATGTATAGGAGCAAGATGATGGAGGTTATAAACAATCCGTAACACCACTTGAAAAAGCAAACATTTCTCATGCTACATAAATTCAATTCAAGGAGTTGAAGGAATTAGGATATAAAAACTCTCTTCACCATCTATTAAAGAGTAGATGAAGGCATTTTTGAGATGATTGCTGGAGCCCGAACATCAAAAGTGTCATGGGATCTTCTTCAAAATATATCATATAAGGGAGCATAAACAATAAAAAAATATTATCTGCAAACCTTAATATTTGTGTTTAAGCTCTTAAGCACGAAGAATTGTGGTTGTCGTTAATCAGTTAATGAGGAACTGTGACGAGATTGCTAATATTCAGGTAATGGAAAAGGTGTTGTGGTTTTTGGACCAAAAATTTGACTTCTTTAACTTGTTGGTTCATTACAAGTGCTTCAGTGAAAGCTTATTGGAAGGGAGAATGGGAAGAGACTCTATCAAGCTCCTCATAGAAAGTTTATACTGCAAAATAAAGGCTTTGATGGTTTTGGCCATAGCCAAAGGAAAAACATAGAAGACTACACTATAATAAAGAATTTCAAGAGAGAAGGCAAACATATAATGGAGAATCAAAAGCATCATATAAATCTTAAAAACACCATATAGACCTCGAGAAAGAGACAGTTTTTTAAAGACCAGATAGCAGAGGAAGGTATGACAGATCTGACATTTAGTGCTTTGTTTACAATAATTAGTATAAGCATTATTCAATATTCTTACTGAGGCCATAGTCTTTGTTTGGATCTAACTATATAATTGAAGGATATTAGAAAGGAATTATTAAGTTCTATGAGCGACATAGATAATCACACTGTCTTTGTGAGAAGATAAATAATGATTTAATTAGCGATATAATCATTAGAAAATGAAGAAATAAAAAGGCTATTTGCTCATATAATGGCTTGATGATTAAAGGGCTCCCATTAATAAATTGGGCTAGTAATTTGGAGGGAATTGGGGATCATCTTTGTAATTTTCTTTTTACATTATTTTTAGAAAGTTTTTTAATTAATAAATTAAAAAATTATTTTTATCTCCATATTTTACCCATTTTGTAACTCTATTTCCATAGTTTTATAATATTTAATACGGTCCATATAGTTTTTTTCAACTTTAAAATGGACCTAGTGATTGACAACTAATGTCATCTCAGCATCTCATAAATTTTCTTTTAAAAAAAGTATATAATAATATTTCATTTATATTGCTATTGGCATCAGTTGTTAAAGCTGATAAATTAAAATTATTTTCTGAATTAGGCATCATGCTTCAACTATGTTATTGGATGGATGAACATAAATAAATGTATATAAATTAAGTATAAATCATATTAAATATCTACAATAAGTATTGACAAAAAGTAGTTTACCCTGTAAAATAATTTCAATTTTAATGTGGACCAACAACACTACAGACACCTTATTTACGTTTTAATCTTGTATTAAAAAAGAGTTAAATCAATTATAACCTATTTTATTTTAATTTTTATTTTCTCACTAACAAAAAAAACAATGAGGATGCTTTTACGAGTGCTATTCAGCATACAATTTTTTTTTTATTAAACAATAAAAAAATTACGTAGCTACTTTTTCAAGACGAAAAAAAATAAAAAAATAAAAACAAAACAATTTATTCCCCTAAAAGAAATAAAAGCTATTGAATTAAGAAAAAATAGAAATCATACAAGACTTTGATATAACCAAGACTAAGGAAATCCCAAAGAATGTAAACAAGGCTAAGCTGAACAGAGCAAGAGTTCAAAAATGAAATCCTAAGCTTTGAACAATCTTCATCTGCCATTAGGGCAGGCCTAGCACATAATGATACAATGAAATAATAGTGGACTTCACTAAATGGATTTATGCCTACCTTGAAGAAACCAGCTGATATATACTTTATACCAAAAACACTTACAAATTGAGTATTAATGGCTTGTTTCCTTGAGCGTTCCTCTTTCCTCAGCATTTCTTCGGCTGTCTTCTATCCTTCCCAGCCCCCCTTACCATGGCAAGTAGGGGCCCATCCTCTCCTCCTTCTTCCTTTTGGGCGGAGATAGCAGCTGTAGTCAAGAATATCATCCTCCTAATCTCTTTTCTCTTGTAGATGGTTCGGTGCTTTGCAGACTAAAGGCTTCTACCTCTGAGTTCATTTGATTTGATGGAGATGCCATGGCTAGGACTTGGCTTTGCTTCCAACACTTGCTGATTGGCAAATTCTTTGGAAACCTCCTCCTTTTTACTAGATCAAAACAATTCTTCAAACTAGATGGACTAATTTTGGTGAAATTTTTATCTCCGATTTACCAAATGGCTACCTCTTACTAAGATGTGAATCCTATGAAATCACCCAAAAACTCTTGTTTGAGGGTCCCTAGTCAGTTAAGGGAGCCATCGTTTAGCTTGCCCCCTGGAAACATTTTTTTGAACCCGCTTTTGCTAAGTTGTCCACGGAGTCGTTTGGGCAAAGTTGCATAACCTCCCAGTGGAGTTCTGGGATGGGGAGTCACTAGAAACTATCTCTGCTTCTTTGGGGCATTTGTTAAAGATTGATGACTTTACTTTCTCTTTTTCAAGGTCCAAATTTGCCCGCATTTGTGTGGAGATCGATCTAACCAAACCTCTGAAGCAGGGATTCTGGATCAGTGATGATGAGCACCAAGTGTTTGTCGTTGTCCTGTATGAGAAGCTCCCCATGTTCTACTACCTCAATGGAATTGTTAGACACGGGTCGAATCATTACAGCCACCGGAGTTCAGTGGATCTTAGTCATTCCTCTCCACCCCCCTTGTAGGTTCTTGGTGAATCGAAAGGGTTGGAAGCGGGGGTGACTATGGATACTCTAAATGATTACATGGAGGCGAGGAATGACCATACGTCCCCAATCTACAAGGATGCATTTGTTGGGAAAGATGAGATGAATTTTGGCCCTTGGATGCTTATCTCTCGGTGAAGAGGGTGGAGTGGTGGTCGTGGTGGCACTGGTGGTGGTGCTAGGAGACCGGCATCACGTGCGGTGCATGCGAGCACCATTGATCCATCAAGCATCTCTCTCAATGCACCGCCTCATTTTGGGACAACTTGATCGCATAGGGGGTTGTCACATTGGAGAACGATCTCAAGGCATGACTCCTTCCACTGTTCAGTTGGCAGGAGTTAATGTTGACATGACTCTCAACACTGAAACCCCTCCTTTTGAGACATCGAGCTCCCAACGAGTGTGGCTCCCCAAGTTTCGAGAAGCTCTGGTCATCTTGATACTGCTGACTTGGACCAAGTTCCAACTTTCTTTTAAATTTCAATGAAAAGCAACTATCATCCTGTCAATCCCTGGCTCCCTCTCTAATGCTCAGGGTATTTGAGGGTCAAGATGATGGTCCCATTAGTGACTCCCTTATCTCATCGCATGCTATAGCCATTGAATAACTTGCTGGAGTTCTGAATCCCTCTCCTTCCTTAAAACACTGATCATTTGATTAGTGAATCCGGTGAGGAGGAATCTGATGGAGAGGATACTGACAGTGCAATGTCCAAATATGATGATCCAGACAAACCAGATGACTCCATGACGCTGGACCAATTTCAATCTTGGTTGCATAAAGAAGCTCTTGTTTGGCTTGTTCTGTAGTCCATATCATCATCGCACAAGAAGGGGAGGCTTGACCAGGGGGGTGATGCAGTCCAGGGACCTAGGCCTTCCTTCTATGACTGCTTTCTTTCTGTCTCTTCTCTTTAATCTGCTCTTTCAGATTGGGTTTATTTTTTATGTTCTCTATATTTTAATTGATTTTGCTATGATTGATAACACTTCTAAGATTGTGTGTTGGAACTGTAGGGGGATCTCCAGTCGGGATACCTCTTCTCGCGTTAGGTACATGATGAAGAAAATCAACCCGATTATCTTTTGTTTGGTGGAAACCCAGGAAGACAATGGTAGAATCAACAACTTTTGCTCCAAACTTGGTCACAAATGGTCTTGGGCTGCCATTGTAGCTTGGGGATATTCGGGCGACATAATCGTTATCTGGAAAAAACAAGTGGGTAAAATAACCCCTATTGTAAGATTTAGGTACGTCTTGCATCTGGTAGTTACTAATATTAAAAACGAGTCTTGGATCCTTTCTACTATCTATAATTCTCCTCATATTCAAGATTAGTCTTCGGTTTGGCTTGAGTTAACTAATATAGCATCTATTAATCTTCTCTGGATTCTCATCGGTGATTTCAAATCTATTGTTTCTTTAAATGAGTTTCAGAGTGGTTCTCAAATTTATTATCATCATAAGGCTCATATTTTCTCATATTTATTACTTTAAATAATCTTTTGGAAGTTAATTTTACTGGTTCCATCTTTACCTGGTGTAATAATCAATTTGGAACAGCTAGGAAATGGGTCCGCCTAGATAGGTGTTTGCTCAATTGATTAAACATCTTCCGCGCCTTTTTTCAGATCAGGCTCCTCTCCTCCTCACTATTGCTACTTTTGTTTCTAACAAAAGGAAAGTTTTCCAGTTTGATAACTTCTGGCTTGAATATATTGGCTGTCATTTTGCAGTGACGGAAGCTTGGAATTTTTCTCCTCATTCTAACACTATGCATGCCTTTTCTCATCTCATTTCTCATGCCAGGTCTATAATCATTTCTTGGAAGAACTGGGATCTGAATTCTATTGAAACTAATATTAACAGGCTTGAGAAGGAAATTCTGGAGACTGAGGCTCTTGAAACTATGAATGGCACTGATAGTAACTCTTCTATTATTCTCTATCCTCTTTATAATAAACTTGTAGCTCTTCAAAGGCAAAATTCATTTAAATGGGCCCAATGAGCAAGACTAATGTGGGTTCAAAGTGGCGACCAAAATACCAGCTTCTTCCATAATATAATTTGTATTTGCAATCATCAAAATACTATTTCCTTTATCACTGATTCTAACGGGACCTGTTTTACTGATCGTAATGATATTGAGAAAGTATTTTGTGATTTTTTCACTAATCTTTGGACTGAACCTTCAGATAATTCTATTTTGGATGTCTTTCAGTCTCTTCTTTACAGCTTTCCTTCAATTTCTCCTGAAGATGGTAAGTTTCTGATTAAGGAAGTTTCCAAAAAAGAAGTTTTTCATGCTCTTCAGTCCCTTCCTTTAGGTAAGAGCCTTGGTCTTGATGGTCTTAACTCTGAAATTTTACCCTTTTTTTTTGGAATGATATAGGCGATTCCCACTTTAATGCTATAAACTATCTTTTCCATAAGTATGTCATTCCTAGTTATTGGGGTCGGACTTTCATTACTTCCATCCCTAAAATGCCCAATCCTAAATTTGTCTCTCATTTTCGGCCTATTTCTTTATGTAATGTTTGCTATAAAATTATTTAAAAAATCTTAGCTAATCGGCTTAAGAACATACTTTCTCATATTAATGACCGTAAATAATGTGGTTTTGTTTCTAATCATACGTTTGACAATATTATTGCCTTAATAGAAGTGGTTCACACTATGGATCGGGATACTAAAAACCACCCAAGGATGTTAGTTAAGTTGGACATTGAAAAAACGTATGATCCGTTGAGTTGGAATGCAATTCTTGCTACCCTTTATCAGATGAACTTCCCTAGTAAATGGATTTCCTAGATTCAAGCTTGTATTAGCTCTGTGTCATTCTCCTTTTTGATTAATAAGCAACCTACTTCCTGGGTTAAGTCTTCTAGAGGTCTTCACCAAGGGGATCCGTTGTCTTCTTATTTGTTTATTATTGTTGCACAAAACTTGACTACTCTTTTGAACTTTGCTATGAGATTCCACATGATTCCTAGTTTCAATCCTGTTCTTAGAAATAATTTTAATCACCTCATGTATGCGGACAATTTGATTCTTATCACTCAGGCGACTAGGAAATCTGCTCGTAATATTAACCTTTGTTTTAATATTTACAAGCGACTTACTGGTCAATGTGTTAATAAAAATAAGTCTGATATTTATTTTCCTACCAGGTTTAACTGCATACTTAAAAATAGTATTCATAAAATCCTTGGCTTTAATATGAGAACCTTCCCCCTTACATATTTAGGGATTTCCATTTCTCCTAAAAGGTTAGCCCTTCCCACTTTTGCCAAAATGATTGACAAAACTGAGAAAATCTTATCTTTTAAAAAAACATTCTAGAATTTCCATGGCTGGCAAAACAATTCTTATTAACTCTATTCTAAAGTCCACTTCTGTGTATTACTTGTTGGTCTATCCTATTCCTAATTCGATTTTGGATGGTATTACTAAGGCTGCTAGATCATTCTTCTGGTCTAAGGGTAGCAATAGAAAAGGCATGAGCTCTGTTAAGTGGATAGATATTACACTCAATCATACTTGGGGTCTGCATCGATCCGTAACTTGCGTGCTACCAAAATTTCTTTAATGGAGAAAAAATGTGCTTGGCTATCTTAATCTTAAAGATGCTTTATGGGTGGATATTCTCATTAATAAGTATGGTAAGGTCAATTTTTGGACTGATTCCTTTCCAACCAATTGTTCGTGGTTCTTTAGAGGATTATGGGACAATGTTATTACTATTAAGCCTTAGCTTTGGTTGCATCATTTTAACCCTGCTTATATTGATTTAATGAAGGATCCTTGGTATTTTGAAATCCTTTTAGCATTTAAGCCCACTTATATTAATATGGACATCAATCTAGACCAGGTGAATTTGTCTGACTTCTTTTAAGATAATGCTTGGAACATCACTCGGCTGCATGAGGTATTTGGTGACATTCTGAATTTTGATTATCTTACTAATGACAAACTCAACAGCAATAATGGCAACCAATGGGTGTGGTATCCTAAATCTAGGAAGCACAAGCTCACATCAATGGTATACTCTCACTTTAACAAATATGCAGGTTGTTTGGTTCCTTGGGATGGTTGGGGAAATATTTGGTACCTAAAAATTGCTCCTAGGCCTAAACATTTCCTTTGGGTACTCCTTCATAATGGTATCAAAACATATGAATATCTTTACAGATTGAACCTTGGTTCTCAAACTCTCCGTAAATTCTACAACCTCAGTTTTGAAACTACTGAACATTTGTTCAACACTTGTCCCAAAGCCCAATTTGTTTGGAGTTTGATTAGTTATGCTATTGGTAAACAAATCCTTTTCTTGATGGCTTATCGTCCGGAAACTAGCTTAGCCCGACAAATGTTGAACTTGACAAGCATGATCAATCAGTGATTGCTGCTGCTATTTGGTTACTTAGGAAGGCGAGATGTAATTTTATTTTTCGCAACGAAGCTCCTAATTTACATTTTATCTGAGCAATTAATCATGTCAGGGAGTATACTTACTCTTCATTTACTTAGATTGGAAAGCATCTCATACTTAATAATTTTACAATCACTGATAGCCCTTTTCTTTTTATAGCTACTGCGGGCAATAGTGAGTTTGAGATCTTTGGTGTTGGTTTCTGCATTACAAATTCCAACTCTCAATTCATTTATGCAAGCTATTGCAACAATCATACTTAATTGATAATTAAGGCAGAGGCTCTGGCACTCATTGCAGCATTAAGTTGTATCTTTGTGTCAGACCTTCATATCAAAACCATCTTCATTGCCAATATTGAGCTACATAATATAATCAAGGCTGGAAATTCTCAATAGTCATGGTAGGTTAACCCTTTGATCACTAGCATTATTGACTATATGGTAGACCTGGGAAATCCCCAGCTTCATATTATTCCTAAAGTTTGGATGTCAGCTGCTGCTACTTTTGCCCTGCATGGTATTAATTCTCATTTTCTTACCCTATTTTATCATGGTAGGTATCTTCCTTACTGGCTAATGAAGCAGCTCAATAAAAATGGAATCTCCTTGTAACTCTTTTCTCATTCAATCTTTTTTTGTTTGGTTCTTGTTTTCAGTTTTTGTTTCTGTTTTGATTTAGTTTTAGCAGTCCTTGTATCTTTTCAGGTTTTTGGCCTTGGTTTCTTGAACTCATGTAAACCTTTATTTATTTTAATAAAATAAGCTCTATGAGCTTCTTTCCTTAAAAAAAAAATATAGTGGACTTCACTAAAGCATCAGCTAGTCAGTTACAATCTCTAGGAACGACCTTTGTCGTATTGCAACCCACATCCTTTTTTAGTTAATTTAGTACTTTAAGCAGCTTTTGATTCCTCCACATAGTTTTTGCGACATGATGCTCAAACACCTGGTAGAAAGCCACGGAGTTTGTGATTACTACATCTACCCTTAGAACCATTCTTTTGAACAATTTAGGCCAATTTGTAAAACCATTAATTATGTTTCTAAACAAGGCTCAGCTTCCAGTCAACACCTTTCAAGAAAGATATGATGATTAGAAGCAAGAATAGCAAAATATAAACCTCCTATGTTATCTTTTTGTCTCCATGAAGCATCAGATAATAAGCACTTGTACTAGATCCCGAATTTAAAGAGATTGAAAAAAGAATTTTTGCATTTGGAGATTAGGAGTATTAGAATATTATAGCACATGTTCGATAGCAGATTTGGCAATTTTTTTGGTAGTATAGAATAAATCCTTTGAAAATTTTATTACATCTTGCCTTCACACAAATTAAATAGTAGCTGCTATTAGAATGGCAATAAATTTGGCCCTTGAAGAATTGTGAAACTCTAGAAAGGTTCCCTCCTCAAGCTCTCCCACAAAAACTTGTCATTCTTTGAACATTAATCCAGACCCATTGGGTTTTGAAGTAGTGGGCAAACAGGTGTCTAATAGGTTCTCTATGTGTACCACATAAAATGCAAGCCTTATCAGGTTAAAGTCTCAATGAATATAACAAATCAAACATTTTGGTCCTGCCATGCATAGTTAGCCAAGTAAGAAACCTTTGCACTTGGAGCTTCATTTAGAAGCTAAATGTTCCTCCACTCTCTCCAATAGAACTCATACATGTCATTTCTAATATAATAAAAGTAGACTAAAAGCACAATTTTATTGATGTTTGAGGTTGGAGACCAAACCCAGTTGGTTCCCACACTTGGCTCAGTGCTTTTTAGTCTCAAAATAGTGGAGTCAAGATGATTTCTAAAAATCTCTCTCAAGGTATTTAAATCCCAAGTGGATCCTCTAATGATTTCTGAAAATTGAAAATTATTGTAATCAGAGTACATGTCAAAAAAGTAAGGTTTATAAGCAAGTTGAATTTCAAAATACCAAGGTTCATTGAAGAAAATTAACAATAGAAAGATCAACCAAGTTCAACAAAAAAGTTTTCTCTAGATGGAGTCCCTTCATGAGGACTTCCTGGGCCGCGCTCATGGCGGTGGATGCGGTGGCGGGAGAGGCGGAGTGGGGAGAAGACATACTTACTCAAGGTTTTGCCCTCCAGGTAGTGACCATCCCTTCATGGCTGGTCTCTCGTCAGTCGTCGCGGAGTGGTTTTGTACAACCGGGCATAACGTTTGCACAAGAAGCCAGGCACCTAAAAGAGCTAGGGACTGGGGATAGTGACTAACTAGTAGAGAAGATGACTACAGGGGAACAGTAGAAGGAGTAGGAGTTGGTTTTGAATCAAAGGGTCAAGTGTAGTCCAAGATAAGAGTTGTCGGGTTTGGTCCGATTTTCTGGTCGTTTTCCATCACACGGTCATTCCATGGTGACGAGAGTTAAGCGCCAGCGATCTCTCTCCACTTGTGGCCACTATCTCCGAACAACTCATAAGACATCAGAATGCCGGCATTTGTTGACTTTCAAGGGATGTGGAGGCACTGGACATTTGGCCTCTAGTCACAGAGTGGAGCAGCTATTGCCTCCAAGACGAAGAAGGGTGCGCCCACTAGCAAAGGAGCGCAGGTTACAATTTGACAGACCTTTGGAGTTTCTTCCAATACATGAGGGAGATTTGGTGGACTATCTCCATCCTCAAAAAGATAATATTTCCATCTCATTGTCAAATGAAACCTCAAAGCTTAGAAAGGATCTGGCGAAGATTATTGTTCTTAACATCGTCTCAGACCAAACCAATGAAGACATACTCTTGGAATTCCTTCCAGGGGTGCTGAACACTCCGAGGGTGGATGATGTCTATGAGTTTAGAGGTAATTCATACCTGTCCATGCTAAATAGTGAGGAAGACGCGATTAAAACCAGCAAAATTGGAGAACTTTGCCTCCCGTCACAACTAGGACAATGGGTATTCTCTATCACCCCTTGGATGGCGGAGCTGGGCTCGGTGGGTGCAGCAACTGGGAAGGGTCAGGTCTTACTCATTTGGAATTTACCGTTGCATGCTTGGATGTGGCCGATGTTGATAGATCTTCTTAGACCAATTGGTGAGCTAGTTGCGATCCCGCAGTTGTGTAAAAACCTCATAAGTCTTTTCTCTTGGTGCTGGTTCATTGTCATTATAGTTCGGTGCTCCTATATAAGGTGTCACTCAGCTTCAGAATGCGGAAGTTTGTGGTTCTCATTACTGATAACAGGCTGTCATTCTTGACCTTTCGATAAGGTCTGGAGAAGTTTATCTACACTTAGGCGATGCGGGTGATGGAGATGAGTGACGCTAAGGATGCAATTTCTCATTACACTCATGATGTTTATAGGGAGACCAAAGGGAAAGTGGTGCGAGAATCGCAGGTGGATACTAATAGCAACGGGGAGAAGAGGCACCATAATAGAGAAGTGGAGTCACAATGAGCTGCAAGGGAACAAAGAAGTTAAGAGTAGCGGCCTAGATCACAGCCGATGATGACCCGTTTGGTGAGCAATGCTCTCGGGGTCCAGTTGGGTTCGGCGGAGTTAACCCGTCTGGCGAGCATTGGTCCTTGGGTTTCTAAAGGATTGTTAAATGAGACCCAACCGATGAGTGGTTCTCCCGGGGTCCTACGGATAATACTGGAGGTCTCATCCAGTCGAGAGTTGGCTTCTACTGATCATTGGGAGAGAGATCTTGGTTCGGATAAGATTTAGACTGATGATTCGTTTCCTCTAGATCAGGTCGAGGGGCAACTTGAAAAAACTATTGGTTTGGCGACGTTGCATGGCTTAAGAATGGAGTCTAAAATCTGTCTTGCTGTCAATCAAGGGTTGGTTGAGGATGATGCATGCAAGGAAGATAAGAGAGCAACTTTGAATACATTAAAGATTGACCTCTCGACATGTAAGGAGGGTCAAGCTTCTAATGTGGTGGAACCTCTTTTGGATTCCCAGCATCCAATTGCTGATCCCAAGACATTGGAGGAGGCGAAGGGCATTGACCAATCTTTGCTCCATTGTTTATAGGAGGAGCTCGTTGGCCGGCCGATTATCAACCTATTGGGGGAGATAGTATCCCAACCTGTTCAATCTGTTGGGTCAAGGAATGAGCTGGGGATGGGTCATTAGGCCCATGATGATCAAATGAGAGATGATGATTTTGTGATCCCTTAAGGCTAGCTTCAGCTTTTAGTCCCCCACTCAACTTTAATTGGGTTTTCCTTCATGGAATTTGGACTCTCATTCTGACTAAGCACTTGATGGATATTACAACTAGGTCCTCTCATGACGCTGTGTCTAACCATATTGAAAATGTGGAGATTTGGAGTGGCGAAACCAGGAAATTAATTTGCTACAAGTGATTGGGATCCAAGATGATAATGGTTCTGGTCAGGATGTGGAAAATACAGATAGCTAGCATACGGAAGATTCAAAGATAGATTTCAAGGAGAAAATCAAACACTTGCTTCACAATGGACAGACAGAAGGCACTGCCCAAGGGGCGAGAAGAAGTAAGCGCAGAAAGATGCCTTCTTCCCATTGGAACAAAGAGGCCAAATTCATACAATAACTGCCCAGATCAGTTAAGAAGAAGGGGAATAATGTCTCTCCTCCATAAGGTACATCATTTGCCCCTCTTCTTATCATTGATTATACTGATATTCAATTGATTAATTATTGCAATGCTTGTGGTATTTTTTTTTATTCCTTGCATCATTAAGACAAATGTTTCTCACATTTACATAAGCTAGAATCACAATGCTCAACCCAAAAGGGAATGGAGTGGGGACCTCTAGTTCAGGGGCCACCACAGGAAATAAGTAGTGATTTTATGAATATTATTAATTTGAATGAGTGTGGACTACGGATGCCTTTGAAGCATTTCCTGGTGAAAGACTTTCTCCAACTCCACCATGCGGACATCTATTGTTTGCAGGAATCCAAACTAAGTTCGATTAATCAAACCATTTGGAGGTCTATAGGCGGATCCCGTTTAGATCAATTCTCCTTTGTCTCGGCCTTAGGTTCGGGCGGAGGCATAATTGTGGGTTGGAATAACATGTTGTTTTATGGGAAGACAATTCATGTTGGTTCCTACTGTCTTTTGATTGAATTTAGAAATAGAGGCAAGGTCAATGAGCCTTGGGTTAAGGCACTTGGTTCAGAAATTGCCAATCGAGAACTGGGGTGCCTTGGGTTAAAATCCCCGCAAATAACCCAAGGCACCCCAGTTCTCGATTGGCAATTTTTGCCCCTTCTAAAAAATTGAGCGGTAATATCAATCGAGAAGACATTAGGTTAGGCCATGATTTTTTGAGTGACCTCAATTTGACTGAACCGCCATCCTTTGGAAAGATATTCACTTGGACTAATGGTCAATCAAATCTGATTTGGGTATGACTTGACCATTTTTTGGTGAATTTTGATTAGATTCCGTCGTTCCCTAAAGTCATACAGAACTGCCTTCCTAGATTAGGGTTGGGCCTTGTCCCGATTAGGCTTGATTCTTGTAATCATACCGCCATTGCTCGACCCTTTTGTTTCTAGCGGGCTTGATGTTTGACTGAGAATTTTGGATCCCTTGTCTAGGATTGGTGGAATTCTTACAAATTCCACGGATGTGGGGCTTTCATTCTAGCCAAGAAAATCCATTAGAATTAGGGAGTCACTCAAGCAGTGGGCAAAGTTCAAATTTGGCTCTATCAAATTAAAGAAACTTGCTTTATTGCATGATCTAGAAAGGATTGCCGTTGCAAGAGAATCTCGCTTCCTCTCAGTAGATGAGATCGACAATGATGTGGCTTCAAGAGGCGAACTTGCAAGGATTCTCAAATAAGAAGAGATTTATTGGAAGCAAAGGGTGACAGTGACCTGGCTTAAGGAGGGAGATGGAAACAATTGTTTCTTCCATTCGATTACAAATGGACGATGAAATAGGAATTTCATCCTTTAGTTGATAAGGGATAACTGTAGAGTGGAGGATGTCAGTGGGATTAGTTCCACTTTCACTTCCTATTACTAGAAGCTCTTTGGAACAACTCAAGATCATCATCTCCACATTAACCGGAATACCCTTTTGGGACCCAAAGCTCATCACAATCAGCATAATCTTGATGCTCTTTTTAATTATGAAGAAATCAAGTCGGCAGTTTTTGGCATAAATGAGGATAAGGCACTTGGTTCATATGGGATTCCGATTCCTTTTTTCAAGAATTTTTGGGAAACTATCAAGATTGATATCTTTAAGTTTTATGACGATTTTTATAGGGGAAGAGCCAATTCGGAGAGGATTAACTGGGTGAACATAGTACTAATTTCTAAAAGCCAAAATCCAGAAGACACTTTGCATTACCGTCTAATTAGCTTGATTGACTCTTCCCTTAAAATTATCTCAAAGATTCTCACTAACAGAATGAGGCACAAGATGCATGATTTTATTGATACCACGCAGTCAGCTTTCATCAAAGGACGATGCATTATTGATAACATTGATGTTGTACAAGAACTCATCTTCTTTATAGAAAAGAATCGCCTTTTGGGTCTTATCCTTAAGGTGGATTTCTCTTGAAGCTTTTAATACAGTAGATTGGTACTTCTTACTTGATCTCTTAAAAGTCTAAAGGGTTAGTGATAGATGGATTGGCTGGATTTTGACCATCCTAAATTCTTCCAAGGCCAAATTCCTAGTTAATGGCATGCATAGGGTCCTTAGACAAGGGGATCCTCTCTCTTCACTACTGTTTTCTCTAGTGATGGACGTCCTGAGCACTATGTTTAATAATACTCTTAATCGGGTATCCTGCATGGAGTAGTGTTGGGTGATTCTAGTGTTAAGATGTGCCACCTGCAATATGCAAATGACCTCCTTCTGATGATGAATAGGGTTGTGGAGGATCTTTGGATCATCAAGCTGATTCTATAGATCTTTGAAGGTCATTCGGGCTTGATGGTTAACTCAGAAAAAACTTACTTATACACCTCCCAGAGAAATTTGGCGCCGCAAACCTTCATAGCTAAAACAATAATGTGTAGCACTGGTTCTTTATCGCTTACTTATCTGGGGATCCCCATTTTTGGAGGTTAACTTAGGAAGCAGGATCGGGATATCCTAATTAATAAGATTAGATCCAGGCTAGCAATGTGGAAATCTAAGCTTTTCTCCTTAGGGGGAAGAAGAATTACTCTTCTAAACTCAGTCCTAACTACTATTGCCACTTACTAGATGTCAATTTTTAAACTCCCCCGCCGGGTGGCTAATTGCATCGAGAAAATCATGAGAAATTTTTTGTGGTCAGGTCCTGAACCTCAGCATCCTAAAATCAGACTGGTTAACTGGTCGAGGCGGTGTAGATCTAGAGAACAAGTCTGCTGGAACATACTAAACTTGGAGGCCTTCAACGACACTCTTCTCCGCATGTGGTGGTAGAAGATTGTGTCGGAAGGTCGGTGGTGTGGTGATGATATCTTTCTTGAAAATTACTTTAGGAGAACCCCTTTCTGGAATTTATATTTTAAGTAGTGTAATAGAAGATCATTCTTCTGGAATGGTATTCTCCAAACTTTACCTGCGTTCAGGAAAAATCTTATTTCTTCAATGTGAGATGCTACTGCTACATTGTTTTAGCCGGATAACTGGATGGAGGAGCGCGCTCCTGTAGACATATGGCCTCACCTTTTTAATTCTTCACTGGACAGGGAGGCCACAATTAGGGAGTTGGTTAGTTTGCGTCCTATCTACCTATAGGGGATTTCCCAATGGTTCACATTTTATTGGATAACCTTAGCTCTCAATCCAGCTTTGAGGGTGATTTGAAACGATGGAGATTATTGGCGAATGGGGTGTTCACTATCAAATATTTTTATCACTTCTTGAATAATGGGGGGCTATGCTATCATTGGACCCCTATCATTCTGAAGGGTTGTTGCCCTGGGAAGATTAATCTTTTCAATTGGTTATCTTCGAATGATAAGATTCTGTCATTGGAGAACGTTGCCCTATGTAGATACAACAAGCTGCAGTCTACCACTTGTGTGACGTGTCATGCAGATGTGGAGACCTCCAATCACCTGCTCACTTAATGTCCTGTGGCTTCGTATATTTGGAACTATTTTGGTCAACTTTTTGAGGTTCACTGTAGCCCCATCTCCTTGCGAGACCTATGGGGGAATTGGAGGAAAAAAAATTAAGAAGCCCTTAATCCCATTCTAGGATTTACTTTTGAGAGCCATTATGTGGAACATTCGGATTGAAAGAAACACTCGCATTTTTAGTTCTACTTGTTCCCCGACTATTACTATTATTGTTAAAATTGTTCATATGATTCTCATGTGGTTGAATGTAGTTCCTGACTCGAAGAAGTCAAAATTGGAGGATCCGACGGGAAAAATCAAGAGGAGTCTAGAGTTTCTCACTTCTCAGAAAGTGGAGCTAAGTGTCCTTGCGGAGTCTACCTCTTCCTTAAGGCTAGGGCTAGTTCTTAGTGTTTTCTTGGCCCCATAAAGAACTTCCCTCTCTTTGCTGGGGCCTTCTTGCTTTTAGTTGTATTGTTGGTCTTGTTTTGTGTGGTTTGTATTTCTCCCACTCCTTGTCAGGTCTTTTGCCTAGCTTTTGTCGCCAGTTTGGTTTCTATTATGGGTCTATTGGGTCTTTTTTTATTAATGCACGTGGTCTTTTTTAAAAAAAAAAAAAACTATCATTAGTGTTGCACAAAGATCTAAAAAGAAAGGAACATTTGGAGGGGATTTTAAGATTCCAAGGGTCAATTTTGCCATACTTTAAATGCATAATGTCCACCCAAATGGCATTAAATTTATTTAAGTATTTGAAAACATTCTTGGACATTAGGGCAATGTTGGCTAAGTTATTGCTAAGACTAGTCCCCCTTGGTCTTTGTTTAGTATAGCCTTGTTCCAACTTATTAAAGGAAGGCCACTGCCATTACCACCTTTTTTGGTCAAGGACAAACTTAGGAATAGAGTAAGCAACACAAAAATACACAGGAAAGGACACGATCACACTTTTAATAAGAATAATTTTCCTAGTAGAAGATATGATAGGGTAAATTTTTTAGTAGGTAACTAAACTTTGGCTCATTTTCATTTTGATCACCGAACTTTAATTTGCATCAATTTGATCACTCAATTTTAATTTGATTTCACTTAGTAATAAATCAAAGGGATTTCGGCCCTCTAAATGAATGATGTGGTTTTTTTTTCAATGACATGGACATCTCCAATAGGCTTAATAGTGTGTTATGGGGAGGACTAATTCGGATTTTTAGATAGCCATATAATTAATTATGGGTTGAAATCCTTGAATTTTTGCCTGGTGAAATCAAATTAAAGTTGAATGACCAAATTGATACAAATCGAAGTTCGGTGATTAAAGTGAAAATAAACCAAAGTTTAATGACCTAGTAAAAAATTTACCCAGATATGATATGATGTTTCCAAGCATTAATCTTGTTAGAAACTCCACCAATCATGTTTTGAAAGTGAGAAGTATGAAGTTTCTTAGGATACATAGTGATACCTAAGTAATCAAACGGGAACGGGCTAATTTTGATGTTCAAAGTAGATGAAATCCTCCTTGCTACCTTCTGTTAAGCCAATTAGGGAAATAAATTTCAGATTTTTTGCTTGGTTTGGGATTTTAACCAATCAATCTTAAAACAAGTCTTGACATTTTTAGCAACCTTGTTAATAGCCTGATAAACAATAATATGGTCATCGGCATACAATAGGTTGTTGAAATTGAAGGGCAACCTATCGTCAAAGCTAGGAACGAAATTCAGAGCCATTCCATGGTATAAGATAATAAAAAAATTTTGAGGCACTAAATAAAAAGCTAAGGAGAACCCCTTATCTAATGCACTTAGCAGTAGAGAAAGATTTGGACGGTTGGCCATTTATAAGAAAAGAAAATGAGGTTGAAGTGATGCAAGCTTAAGTTTTGATCTAGGCTATCCAAATCGTATGAAAATCCATTTTGGCAGGAATTGCAAGGATAACCTTCCAATTAATGGTATCATAAGCTTTCTCTAAGTTATTTTTGAGTAACATCCTAGGGGGTAGGATTTGTCCTCATTATAAAAACGGGCAATTTCTTGGACAGCTAGAATATAATCCAGAGAATTACAATCTTGGACAAACCCACATTTGTCCTTACTAATTAAATTAGGCAGCACACTCTTTAATCTATTTGCAAGAGTTGTGGAGACAACTTTTTAGCTGATATTACACAAAGAAATGGGGTGATAACCAGAAACTTTTCTAGGGCTATCCTTCTTAATTAGGGATCAAAGCTATATAAGTATGATTCCAAGATTTAGCATAGGGAAATAAGAAAGAAACGTTTCCTTGGACTAAACAAACTATCACCAATCTCATTCTAGAAGAATTTATAAAAGTCTGCATTAACATCATCTGGACCAGGATTCTTACCAGAAGGAAGAGACATTAAAGTGTTGTAGACTCAGCTCTAGCCACCTCCCTAACAAGAAATTTTTATCCCTAGAGGTTAGGTTTGGGAGATCATTAGTTAAGACAAGCTTGAGATTAGAAAATGTGAAAAGATTTTTATCTTCCCAAAGCTTTGCATAAAAGTTAAGAAATGTGTTATCTATACCTTGACGGTCATGGAAAAAACACCAAGAGCCTTTGCGAGAGCAAGTGGTCTACCATTTCTATAGCAACGTGGAAAATACATATTTTATAGTAAGTAGGCCATTACAGCCTTTCTTAGTAAGGTTATCCAAAAATCATAATTTTCTTATCTTATGGAAGCTAATAAAATAAGATAATTTTTTGAGGGCAGTTTATCCTTTTGAATAGATAATCATAGTAGACACTTGAGATTGTTATCATTAAAGAAGTGATAGAAAGATGTAGCTGAGAAGTTATTGTTACTCTCGAGGCTCCAAATTTTGGAGTCTCCTAAGCTTGATTAGAGAGTTTGGACTTAAGAAGTGCTTGATTAATCATGTTCTTGTATCATAATTCGATGCACTTAGCATGTCTCTCATTGTAAATTGAGTTATTATAGTAATCAATTTACTTCAATTTCATATTCAGATCAGAAATTATTCATTGGAGTAAAATTGGGGACATTCGAGCATTATGAAGCCAAACTGGATCAATTATATAAGCTCTTGTAATCTACATGAGTAAAACAGACCCATGCACAATTGTGAAACCACTAGGCTATTGTAGCAATTTTCCTGGAAGTTACATGGGTACAACACAACCATATAAACTCGCTCGAGGTTGTGTAAATCACAGGATATCTAGGGTTGCCATATTTTGTCAAGAACTTTGTTCTATGTATTTTTGGAGGTTTTATTACATGGTGTGAACACAGCCGTGTTCCAACCGTGTTTAGTTAAGAATATATAAGCTAGTCATGATTCTATTGATGACTTTTTTGAATTTTATTTGTTCTTTTGTGTCGTCTTTTGAGAGGATGCCATCTAGGATTTAAGAGAGCCATTGGGAAAGATCTCAAGTGGCATCATCGGTATCATTTGGTCAAGATTGGAGAGTAAGGATGCTCTTCCTTGGAGGAGTTCCCATCAATAAAGCTTGGAGGTCAAGGGAGTTTTACATTCTGTCCCATTTTATTGTATTGTCTTGGTTGTCATTGAGAACATCTCTAGGATGAGGAACTAGACTACTTGGGTGCCCAAGAACCGGAGAACCATAGAGTGATGTTGTCATAAAATAATTTCATATCGGTTTTTTATGAGTGCATGAAATACATATTTTTCATATTATATATGCATGCACTTTACTTGTCATCTTTCATATATTTCCCTATTTTCATACTATGTTGAGTATTTTACGCATATTGTGTAGGCAATCAGGTTTTGGGGAGAAAATGAGTGAAATCGAAGTGATTTTGAGCAAAATGGGCATAAAAGGACATTTCCAGAGAAACATAAGGCCTTAGCACGAGTGTGTTACGGTCGTGCACATCACAATCAAGGAGAAATTGAAGAAAATAGCCCAAGCATGGTTCTGGTGCTCAAAGCACAACCATGCTCAATAAGCACAGGCTTGCTCTTTGGGCGTGCAAATCACTGGAATTGAAACATCACGAATATTCGAATCCCAAGTGGCTCTAGCAATTAGCACAGGCCAAATACACCATAAGCACAACCTTTCACTAATTATTTCCCTGTAGTTTAAAATCTGACAAGTAGAGCTTATTCTAGACTTTTTGGAGAAATCTTCAGTGGAAGCTAAGGTTTCTTTCAGAGGAAAAAGATAGCCACTCAAGGATGAGTTAACACCATTCCTTTGGCCCTTTGGTACAAGCATCGATGGCATTGTCAACTCTAGTCCAGGAGATTCCATTATCATCCACATCGAGAGAAGTTTTGATGAAGTATTTTTATATGCTTTCAATCTTGTCACTTACTTTAGATTGTATTAGGATTCTCTGTAATATGAATGGCTAAACCTTCATTGTTGCCTTAGAGCATGAATCTTTAGATGATTTATAATTGATTTCCTTTCTATTATATTGGCTTTGAGTTATTCTTGTGAATCTCTTATGTGTGCTTCATGCTTGTAATTGCTTTTACGAAAGGCCCAATATCCATATTTGATTTACATGATTAGGATTGATAAATCAATCATGTATAGATCACACATAGGAGGTAAAGGTTGAGTACACACCTAGAGATAAGGAGTATGGTATCCAGCTCTCCATATTAAACTTGAACTTAGTAAAGGGATTCATAAAGCGCTTTAATTCAATTATAGGGTAATCGATATTATTGTATAGGATTAGGGTTTGATCACTTTGAGAAAGTTATCAAACTACATTATGAGTCTCCGTAGTCCAAGAACTCTCAATCTATATCCAGTGTAGGAAATCACTTATATAATAGCCTCAAGAGGATTGTATCCAAGGTACCATCCCCTCATCCTTGATTTTACCCTAATAACCTTAGTCCTTGTTACTTCTTTGTTTGCTTGATTTAGGACTCTAGTTATGTGACCTCGCTCCATTTCATAGAACTAGAAGTACTGGTCCTTATGGGATCGACTACCCCACATTAGAGTACACTTTATTACTTCATATGACATGTGCACTTGAATCATAATTATAGTGAGAACTTTGATTCACATATGAGTTGAGTATGAGATTGAGAGATCTTTCCGTATAGATTTTGCATAGGTGAAGGGTGTTGTAGATAAGAGAAGAGAAAATAGACTAGGAATACTGGTCCTCATGGGATCTACTACCCCACATTTGAGTACACTTTACTACGTTCACTTGAGGTTTAGTATTGAAAAGCATTTATAAAGCACAAGGCAATCTTATGAAGGTCTAATTAGAAAGAAATTTCAATCGTTTTTGTATGGGATTAGGTGCTAATAACTTCGAGAGAGATATTTGCATAACCTAGGAAATCCCACGGTCCGGACAATCTAATTTTCTTTTTGATTTAGAGTTAGATTGCATTGGTGGCCTTAGGGTAATCCATGTTTGGGTACCTCTTCTATTGATTGTTGCCTTTCCCTTTTAGCCCTTGACCACTTATTTTTAATTATACTTATGTTTAATTTAGGTATGGAAAATTTAATTGATTGTTAGGTTAGATAGTAGTAATTTCAATCCCCCTAGTACTAACATCTTACTTCTAAAGCACACGTTATTACTTGATACGACTAGTGCACTTGCTAGCCACTTGGGAAAAGCATCATCAAGACTCCCTTAATGAGCTCAACTAAGGCAATGAGAGGAGTTACACAGAATGTCTACATAAGGGAGAACATGCTAAAGATCAAATCATAAATTGAAGTAGTTAGCTTTGACATGACTAAGAAGATGTCTAACCATATTTCCGAGGGTTCTACAATGGAACTAATCATTTCAGAAAAAAAAAAAAATGGAGGACTCATCATCAATGCAGGAGAGATTAGAAAACCAAAAGGCATGTAAAAGTATATGGAGAATCACAGCCCAAAAGAACTATAGAAACTTATGGTAGAAATTCCAAGAAGAGGCCCTATAATAGCAGTTGAAATGAATGACTTGTACTAAGCATCAAGTCTAGTTAGGGAAAAGCTTCCACCACCACTTACCCAAAATGGTGTTGTTGATCTTATGGAGGTTGAAAATACCACAAACCCCCTGATAAAGTTATTATCAAAGCCATTTCTAAGCCACTAAACCTAATCCCTAGGGAAAAAGGTCAGGTCCAAGCTAGAGAAAACCCCTATACATCCTATTCATGATTGATTAGATGACCCAGTTAATTGGTAATTAGAAGACTAGCAACTAATATGTTAGGATCAAATAAAGTACCAACAGGTAAGGGGAATTATAAGTTAACCTTTGGATTATTTAAGAGTCAATGCTACGGCCCAAATTTGGAGTAGGAAAGCAACTCTTTTGAAAATTGGTCATGAAACTTATGATGGTATCAAATAGTTAGGGAATAAACTTGATAACTCTAAGATTATTGAAACCACCATCCAATTAAATAAGCAAATTCCTAGTGTATTGAAGATGTACATTTTAGTGTCAACAAGGTCTGTAAAAAGTAGTAGAGTTAAAAGCATGGGAAAACATGATACTAATTAAGTGATAAGAGTAAATAAGAGGGGAGATGGGGTTCTCCATGTCTAAGCCCCCTTTGATATAGTACGTACCTATGACGTATGCCATTATTGATAAGAATGTTTGCCTTGGAGAAGAGGATCTACTTTATAAAACTAATCCAAAAATATCTAAATCCTTTAGCTAGAATTTCAAGCAAAAACTTCTTGTAATATGTGTCCAAAGCTTTCATAAAGTCCAGTTTATAGATGAAGCAAGAAAAATTCCATTCTCGAAGACTGAAAGTGATTTCCAATAGCTACAATATTGTTAGTGATACACTTTATATTAATGAAAGTAGATTGGGAGAGTTTCACTAGTGCATTCATTGTTTA
>NW_024087697.1:0-58215 GCF_009730915.1 Dioscorea cayenensis subsp. rotundata
GGTGGGAAAACCTTTTCTAATTTACAAACTATTTCGATGATACTTCTCAGCAACAACACCATATGATCAATAGTTATTTTGGTGGAGCAAAGATCTCAGAAGAAATTGGAAAGCTCAGTAATTGCATCCCAGATTGGGGTGGGAACCAGATCACGAAAGGCAATAGGAAGCAATCGTTGCATAAACACATGGCAATCATGAGTTTTCATTGCATAGACCTTGCCTTCTTCCAAGTTAAAACATCTCCCTATATTGGATGCAAAGCCATCAGGTAGTTGAAGCTGTTTCACCCATTTGAACACCTTATATTGATCCTCCTTCGCTAAAACATATGAAGCCTTTGGCTTGAGTGTTTTTCCATTCCTTTTCACCAAATGTAAAGCTGGTCGTTTGCAGTACTCTTCTATATCCAATCGAGCCTTTACATTATCTTTTGTCTTGCCTTTAACTTCCATCATGGTGTTGAATATATTATCAAAAATATTTTTCTCAATGTGCATAACATCCAAATTATGGCAAATTAAATTTGTATGCCGGTATGGTAACTCCCAAAAAATGCTCTTCTTTGTCCAATGGTGAGTCAACCCATAACCCCTTGGTTTTTGTATAGGACATTTGGTGCCATATGTCAAATATGGGCAGCTATCAATATCTCTCAAGATTTCTTCACCTGATAATATCTCAATAGGAGGATCATGATCAACTCTGCTTCTGAATTTATCTCTTTGTCTTCGAAAAAGATGATCGGGAGGCAAGAACTGTCTGTGACAATAAAAAAAACATGATTTTCTGCCATGTTTTAGGTTGAATGACTTCAAATTTGCCATACAATAAGGGCAAGATAATTTTCCATGAGTGCTCCATCCAGATAACATACCATACGTAGGAAAGTCACTAATTTTCCACATTAATGCTGCCCGAAGTAAAAAATGATCTTGCCTATAATTATCGAAGGTTCGAACACCAAACTGCCACAAAATTTGCAACTCATCTATTAAAGGTCTCAAGAAGACATCTATGTTCTAAGATGGACTATTTGGCCCAGGAATTATCATATTAAGGAATAAATATGGTTGCTTCATACATAGCCAAGGAGGTAAATTGTATATGACTAACATGACTGGCCAACAAGAGTATGGTCTCGCACCTTGCTTAAAAGGAGCAAACCCATCTGTGCATAATCCTAATTTGATATTCCTCGCTTCACTAGAAAAAGACTCATGTGTACGATTGAAGTGTTGCCACGCTTCTCCATCGGCAGGATGATGTAACTCTCTTGGAGAACTTCGATTATGTGCATGCCATGTCATATGCTTTGCAGTTTTCTTTAACATGAAAAGCCTCTGAAGCCTAGGTATAAGTGGGAAGTATCGGAAAATCTTATAAGGAACGTTTGAGACCCTTCTTTCACTTGTATTACTTGATTTGTATCGAGGATGACCACATACGGAACATCATTCCAACTCTTCAAATTCTCCATTAAACAACATGCAATTGTTGTCGCATACATCAATTTTGACATATCGAAGGCCAAATACCGCCATCTTCTTCTTCATTTGGTAATAATTCTCTGGCAAGTTGTTATTCTCTGGTAGTATACCCTTTATGATGACCATTAGATGATTGAAACAGTTTTTGCTAATATTGAATTCAGATTTGCAATTTAACAGCTGTGACACTATCGATAGTGTCGTGTGTTTTGTACAACCAGGCCACACTGGTTCGTTAGCATCATTCAGCAAAGGAAAAAAAGATGATGGGCTTAAACTAGGTTCATGATCCATAGACATTGAACCACCATCACAATTCCAGCTTTGATCAACATTAGAGTAAAAAGCATCCCTGACCATATTAGCATATGGATTTTCAACTTCCACATTGTATAATTGTTCAACTTCCTCTCTTACTCTGGATGATTGCCCAACACCAGACAATGGATCATTACAAAAAACATTATAGTATAAGTGTCGCCGCACATCATCGTGTTTAATAAATGAATGCTTTTGATATTTCAAACATGGGCACCTAATTCTATCACCACTAGTAAACCATTGATCGTTCATTGCAAAAGTTATGTACTCTTCAACCGCCCCCATATATTGGTCTGTGATATATCCATTCTCGTCTAAATGAACACATGCCCAATATCCATCTTTAGCCATTGTACAAGCCTAAATGATTTAAAACACAATGAAGTAATGTTTAGGGTAATAATATTTGATATTAATGTTTCTTGCTCTTTAAAAGTGATAGTGAGTTATTTTCATCTCTTATGAAATATCAATCATTTTATCAGATTTTATTAAGCAAAATATGAAATACATGTTTTCGAAGGTACCCAACGGAATAGTTCCAAAAAAATGCAAAATTCTATTTTTTTAGTGAGACATGATTCGCATGCCTAATATTCCCATTAATCTATTGATCAAAATTACCATAGCATTAAAATTAATCAAAGAAGTCTCATATAGGAAAGAAAATGCATATCTAATCTAAACGAGCATACACTTACGCAGACATTCTTGGGCTTATGATCAACAAAATTACCATAGCATGAAACCATTGTTTTTAGCATCAATATTTCTTTGAAAAGCCATTAAATTCATGAACCAAAATTTATACACAAGACAAAACACACTTTCCATGCATTGCATGCTAAATGAAAAATGCCAAAAATAATAATAAAACAAATAGTTAAACATACCTTGAATCACGAATGGATTCCTCTCAACAAAAATCTGAAACAATTACAAAAATAGAGTGTACAAACATGAGACTGAGGAACAAGAGAAAACCACACACTTCATCAGATAATGTAGATGGTCACTAAAAATAGAAATAAATGGGTGTTGTGGAAACACCCATACCTCCTGCAGCTTTAAATTACAATCTAGTGTCTGCGTAGATTACCTTTCTCAAGTTTTGAATATGCTTGATCAACCTCTATGCTTGAAATGATAAATTAGGACCTGAAAAATTAAATAATAGTATTTATTAACAATTGCATTTATAAAGTCATTTATTTATTTATTTATTTATTTTTATAAATATAAATAAGCTACACACCTCAACCATAGTTACAAGAGATTTTGTGAAAAAATTAAACTCACTTTTTTATTTTGGTAGAAAATGAATTAACATTATCCTATCTTTGAAGAAAATAATGTTTGTATATTATATAAATATAAAAATGAACATTGACACCAACACCACCTACGGAAATCATATTCGGATATTATATATAAAAATATTGACACATAGTTTGATATAAAAATACTTGCATATGCATAAAATTATACATGTACCAAAATACACCTATTCGTGAATAGTTTAAGTTGTTTTTCCCCCATCCATTAAAGTATGTGTGATGCCAGTTAATTGCAGGCATTAATTACAGGCTTGTCAACTGCAACACAGGAAAACACTGATGAGTCCATTAAATATTGAAATAAGGCTGTTGATTTAAAGAAAACACAAGCATTACCTTACACACCATCATGTACCGCCACATGAGAAGTCCGGATTTTTCATTAAATTAAGTATGAGTTCAGGATGAGGAGAATTCAACTCCAATCACTGATTAGAGATTAAAAATGATTTATGTGGAGTTTACTCTAGTCAACAAAGAGTCAACGCATTAATTTAGATTAATTAATTTCAACCATATAATTTATAATTTATTTGATAAAGTTAGTTAATTTCTAAAAACTAGGAAAATTGACATTTTGCCTTTCCTGGTATTCATTTTAGTTCTCATACTAAATAAAACATAAACATGTTCAATATGAGCATATACATTTCACAATTTGATTGTAATTATTTTACTTTAAGAACTAAATTGATCTTATCTTTTTGAGTTCAAAGGTGCAATCATGTTGAGAATGACAGACATATGAAATTCAAGTAGATGAAAACTTCAAGTTTGTTGTAAACTTAGATACAACGCAAACCCTGACAAACGCTAAGTTTGATAAGGAAGTGGAGTCTGAATCAGAGTTATATTTATAAAACTCAATTAATTAATTTAAGTGCAAAATCTGATCAGTTTTTATTCTGCACATTGAAAATGACGTGGTACCATCCAATCCCCACCAATGGCCGTCAAGAGTGATCACCACTGATGATCTGCAAACCATTGAGCAAGGAATGTATAGTTTACGAAGTGCAAAAAAAAAAAAATCATATCCCTTCAGTTAGGCTCCTCACAATGTTTCATTTCAAAACTAGGAAAAATTCTTCTATATTCTCTATTTTCCTCAAATTCATTAAAAATTAGACAACAAAATCAAATTTTTAGAAAAACTTTGTTAAACATGGAACTATTACAACATACAAAAAAACAAACTCAAATTTCAAAACCAATGCTTCATTCCCATGATAAACTCACCAAAATTTGAAGGAATTAGAGAAGGTGAAGGATAGCTCACCTCAAGTCCTATAGCTCCAAGGCTGAAAACAACAACCAATGATCCCTTTGCTGGTTTTGATACATTCAAAACAACACTAAGGCCTTCAAAGAAAACAAAGAACTTGAGCAACAATGACATGCATCAGTTAATGAATGGAAACATGAACCAAGAGTTTTTCACCTGGTGAAATGCTACAACCAAGAATGCAAACTTTATCAAGGTTTGCTAATCAAGAAATCCCTAGAAAGAGTGAAGCAAAGTGAATAAAAGACAGGAGACGATGAAATAGGATTTAGAGATTTGGGGATTTGGAGATCCTCACAGATGGTGCTGATCTTTAGTGCTTTTCCCATACGAACCAACCAAAGGAACAATCATTTTGTAAGCCTAGCAACATAAACACTCTCAATAACAAAAAGGAAATGAGATGAGGGTCGGCGGTGGCAGGTTGCTTCCGAATCACATAGTAGAGTGTGAAGAAAAATATGTGATGAGATCTGGCGGTGGCGCCATCGGCGGAGATGAGGGCCAGCGGTGGCAATGAGGCTATCTTGTGAGGAGGAAGAAGGGAAGAAGCCAAGATTTTTTTACAATGAGGGATAAGAGAGGAAGAAGGAAGGGCTAGGTTTTCTTACACAATCAACAATCTCCACCATTGATCATAATGATCAATGGTGGAGATTAATCCAAACTAATAATTTAATATAAAATATATATTTTAAATGTTCATTACTAATCACTATTTATACATATACAAATATTTTATAATTAATATTAATTTAACATTAATCATATAAATTAACTAGTATTCTTTATTTCATTATCACAAAATTATTTAAAAGTATTTTCTTGATAATAACTTATATAGATAATTATTTTTAACATAAATCAAAATTAAAATAAATAATTTTAGATGAGGGCCGGCAACAGCCCTAGTCTTTTATTGAGATTAGGTTTATTTTTTTAAAAATATTATTTTTTAATATAATTTTATCATTTAATCTTTCATTAAAAATCTAATATAACAATAATAAATATAAGAGGTTTAAAATCAACACTATATATTCATTCATATTATATTTTCTTATAATTATAAGAAATAAAATAAATAAATATTTTATAGATGAACATTAAAATATTTTATAATTATCTTTTGATAAATTGATATATTATAAATCTATAGTAACAATAATTAAAAATAAATTAATATCTTAATAAATGTCATCATAAAATTGTTTTCTAGATCAATATCTTATCTTTTTATTTTTTATATATAATATAGTTGTAATATTTTATTTTTTAAATATTTTGTTATAATCTAAATATAATCAAAAGTTAGTTTTTAGATATTTTAAAAAAATATTACTAATTATTATTATTATTATTATTATTATTATTATTATTATTATTGTTATTATTATTGGTATTAGTATTATTAATAATAGTAAATAATAGTTTATATTTGAAAGTTAATAATATTTATTTATATCAATGTTTACATTAATTTAATGGAGTGATGGATTCTCATGTGATTTGAAATTTTGAATCAAGGGTAGAGATGATTTTGGAGAAGAATCAAATGGTTGAAAGTAAAGCCCACATATTTATTTAATTAGGAAATTATTAATAATTAAATGGATATTAGTATAAAAATTAACTAAAATTGTAAACTTATATTAATTATCTTGCATATTTTTAATATTTCTAAATTTTGTAATTAACTAAATAAAAAATTAGAGATTAAAATTGAGACCATGATTTCCATGAATTAAGAAAAGCCTTTTTTTATTATTTTTAGTTGAAAACTTATTTATATTAAATATATATACAATTAATTCCGGCGTTACTATCTCCCATTATTATTTAATTATTTTTTTAAAATTTTAATATAATAATTTAAGTTAGAAATAAAAAAAATTATATAGTGGGAGGGGTTAATAACCCCGACATCGGGGTTAGCACTTAGTAACCCCGCCGCCGGGGTTATATCTCCCATTTAAAATAATTGATTATATTATTATTTTATTAATTTTAATATAATATTTAAATAATAAGAATAAAAAAATATATAGTGGGATGGGAGGGGTTGATAACGCCGGCACCGAGGTTATTGTCAATCTTATAATAATAATTTTCAAAATATTAACAACTTATTTTAAATCATAGAAATAAAATTATCACCGACGGAATTTTCCGTTGGTGATAAAATTATATTCCGTCACTAATATGTTCTGAGGTGTTAAAAATTGTTCGTTGGAATTCCGTCACAAATACCGTCAGTGATATTGATATTACCAATGGAAAAAAAATTCCGGCAGTGATGCGACTGTTTTCTTGTAGTGAGGTGTTGAGAGTATCCCTTTCGCCGGGGCATAGTATAGAGGGTTAGTCACGGTTGACCTTAGGTTTGGGACAGTGTATTTGGATTTTCATGACTCATTAAAATTTAATTAGGGAAGCATAATATTAGTCTTGCACTTGAAACAATAGTCCTAAGGTGAGCATTGTCCGAGTACCCCACTTTACCAATGATTACTCTTCCGATTACTCTTTTTTACTCTCTTTTTTCTTATTTTTATTCTCATTAATAGTTTGAATAACAATCACCAATTGATCTTTCACTATAGCTAAGTAGCAATTCTTGTTGTTTCTAGACATCTATTCCCTGTGGATTCGACTACCCACCATTTGGGTACTTTATTACTTTGACAACCAGTGCACTTGCAGTACACACACGCAAGGAGTGTGTCATAGTACCCTTAGTACACCTTCTGCTTTTAGGGCATTATTCTTGTTGGGAATTTCCACCACGTTTTATGGCCTCTTGATAAACGCCTAAATATGTGTATTCTATACGTATAATTATTATACTATTTATGTATAAATGCTGTTTTTGTGGTTTAATTGGTCTTATTCATGTTACGGGCCTCGTGGATGCCCAAGTAAGCTCGACAACACAAATGAGAAAGAAAACGACACCAAAAATGACGTTTTAGAACCAGGTACTGTAGCAACACTATAGCACGAAGGAGTTAGGAAATGGCAAAGTCTTGGGTTTCATTGACGAGTTTTCTGATGGCCGTAAACTAGCTGAAGAATGGGCAATTTTAGTGTAGTACTTCACAAACTTTTTGGCTAAAATCTTGATGCACTTACAGGGTTCCTTCACGCCCGTAAACCAGGACGTGAAGCTAACTTGAGAAGGACTTTAATGGGATTTTTTAAGGCTTTTTGAGATCATATCATCACCTACCTTACACCATTCACTTCTATCTCTAGATCCTGGGTAAAGGAAGCTCAAGAAGACATTCTTAGTAGTGAAAATCAAAGAAAGAAGCAAGATTTGGCAAGATCTTCCCTCATCTCCTAGTGTAGAGGCTTGTAGAGGACAAGGAAGCCATCCCTTTGGTGCCATCGTTGGAAGCTCTCCATGGCTTGTTACTTCGCATTCATCACTTGAGGGAGTTTTATGTTGCCTTATTTGGTTGTTTTATGGATTTGAGCATGTATTTTGTTAACATGAACAACTAAACCCCAAGGTCACCTAATATTGGTGAACCTTGGGGTGAACTTGTGTAGTTGGATGAATTGATCTATTTTATTGCAATTGGTGTATTTGAGATTCAAGCTTGGTGTACTTTGATGTATTGGTATACATGAGAACTCTATATGTTGATTTCTAGGTTGTACTTGGTGGTGTAACCAATGCCTTTGTACTAGACACTCTTAGCTTGGAAGAGATTCATGTGCAAATACACCGTGACAATTGGGTATTTTGTACCCATCCAACATTAAGGTTGGACCTAATTTGAGTATCGGCCCTAATTAGATATTTCCCCGCTTTTAACGCGATCATAGGAGGATTTGGTCAGAATAAATTCTGTATTAATACTCATATTAGATTAGGGATCAATTTTTGTGAGCATCAGGTTGATCTATTTTAGGAATCTCTTGGTCCAAACCCCAGTTACATGGTAGTTCTAGCATCTTTCTCACTTTAGTAGCCTTAGGGGAATCCACATCCTTGACCACTTTCATCCCTTGATTTCACCCCCTTTTTACCTTGACTATAGACATCCGTCTTAGAGTTCTTTCTATTTCTTTTGTAGTTTAGAGCACTCACTCAAACCTGTAGGCTAGGTAATACGTGAAGAAGTAAGGGTAGCTCCTTGGGCCCTGGGAATACGATCCTCTCGTGCTTGCACGAGAGGTATTACTTGACGACCCAGTGCACTTGCGGATGCTCGCAACGTGAGTCACCTCTAATTTAATATCTCGCTAAAACTAATCCAAAATCATATTATCATTACGTTCCTCCTCCTCCTCCTCAGTTCCAGACTCCTCTCATATGAGGTCATCCCTCGAGGAATCTGGCTACTAAATGCGTTAATTAAGAGCTTCCACCACCCTATCAACTACCATTATATGAGTTTCCTCCAACTTCTTGTGGCAAGAAACACTACCTAAAAGGTTCTCTTTGATGAAGGAGATAGAGGTCATAAGGCGAGGGTTTTCTATTATCTCAGCTACTGAATGACCAACCCTCACTTTCTCATTCATTATATCCAACAGAGAAAGTCTAATTGAGAATCCCAAGAGCTGTTGAGAAAGGTTCGCAAAGCTCTTAGTCTTAGGATTATGTGACATACAATGGACATTAACCTCATTCTCCAAATTTCCATGCAAAATCTAATCCATAAGGATAAAAGATAGAAGCTTGACATTTAGAAGCACTCAACAGTCGTTGTCCACCCTTAAGTCGGATCCTCGGAAGCCATCTACCGAAAACCGGCCTCGCCCATGGCCCTATCAAGATTGCACTCCAACCCGAGAACCGAACTCTTTCTCAAGGTCTTGCTTGTTCTACAGTCGTAGCCTGAACGACCTCAGTTGCCTCTTCCTCTATTGTTCTTGGGTTTGTTTTTGCCTCGCTATGAGTGCCATCCTTGTCTACCTAAACCAGTTCCAAAAACCAAGACTAGCTTAATAGATAGAACCGCTTGCCAAGTTGCTAGAAATAAAGCTACATCTTGTCCTGCCATGACCAAGGCAGCCGCAACGGTAGTTACATACTGGCAACTTTTCATACAGAATCACTACCATTACCTTACTTGGCAATTGTTTCAACCCAAACAATTTGTTTTAAGGGTTAAGCGAGATCCATTTCAACACAAAATTTTGGTGGACTTTGCCCTCGTTCTTTTCTCTATGTGCTCATCAATTTTAAGGAGCCTTCCAAGTTAGGATCCAAGGTGTTGCAACATTTCTCCAATTCAAGATTCCATTAGAAGATAGTGAAGTTAGATCCAGACGGCAGTCGCGTGCAATTTCTTGAATGTCAACTAGAAGTTGTTTCTCCATAGTGTAAGCTTGAAGACCATGCCACCTATGGTCAAGGGATCGTTCTACAATAGCTTCTCTACCATTTTGATACTATCACAGTGAATAAAATAGAAATCATTTGGCATACTGGCTACCGAAAAGTTGCTGAAGCACCACCACCCCCACAATCGGTCCAATGCTTGACGAACTTGATCCAACATGATGGCCTTGCCTATGAATTTACCAAACAAGGTTGTATGCATACTAGTTCAGGTTCCACTGTGACGGTGTCTTTCACCACAGCCTTGAGCTTTTCCATGTGAACCATGGGATCTAAGTTTGAGGTACTAGTTGGACTCTGTGAAGTTTCTCCCACAACATTGGCACAGGAGCGCATCCCATGCTGTGTTGCCATCGGTTCCTTTCCTTTAGCTGGGCAAGGAGTGTGCCCCCACCTGCCATGGGCAAGTGGGGGAGGTGTGTTCTTAGATAGAGTAAGTAAAAAACTAGGCGGGCTTTAGAGCAGAAGTCCTCTGAAAACAAACAAGATTGCTGAGTCTTATTCATCCATTCGTTGATGGCAAGACATTAAGAGGTTTGGCTTTTAAAAAAAGTGCTTTTTTTAATTTGTAGAAACACTTTTTCAAAAGTACTTTTTAAAGTAAGTTAAGTATTTTTCAATATTTTATGTTTGGATAAACTTATGGAGAAGTATTTTTATATTTGTGAAGTTGTTTGGATGTGGATTTTTAAAAGGCTTTTTAGAGGTGGCAAATTACTAAAATGGGCATTCATTTTGTTTTCATTGAGTTACTATTATACATTGCTATTAATAATGATAATGAAAGCACTAATGATAATAATAATAATAATAACTTAATGTATTATTATTATTATTATTACAACTATTATTATTATTATTATTATTGTTGTTGTTGTTGTTGTTATTTTTATTACAATTATTATTATAAAAAAAACCTTCTAACCTAGCATCGATTTTAGAATTCCCTTATTGGAGGAGAATCGAATTCTTCTAATTTAACAAAGAACGGTATTTCCTAAGTTTTTAATTTTTTTAACCCCGAGTACCAAATGTGCTTGCTTAGCTTACCACGTCTGGGGGGTTAGGATACCAAGTCTGCGTGGTTAGCTAACCCCAAATTCTTTTTAATTTAAGTTAATAAACTATTTATTAAATATAAATTATTTTTTATTTTTTTAAAAAATACTTTTTACCCACATAGAAATATCAAATAATAAAAAGAATATTTAAGGGAGGGGTTATTGTTGTAACCCTAGTATCGGGGTTAGTAACTTTGATCCTAGGGTTACTATTTCCCATTAAAAAAATATATTATTTAATTATTTTATTTATTATAATATAATAATTTATTATTTATCTTCTATTTTTTATTATATATCAAATCTAATTATTAAAGATGCCCTTATAATAATAATAATAATTGTTAATAATAATAATAATAATAATAATAATAATAATAATAACAATTCAAAAGAAGCCTAAAAGCATAGTATTTCCTCAATTTGATAAGGGTAACTTAGTAATTTAACAATCTCAAAACAGCTTATGAGAAGTGCTTTTTCTAGAAGCACCACATGGCTCGCTTATGAAAAAAACTGTTTTTCAGCTTTTTTATAAGGTTCTACTTTTACTGAAAAAACATTCCAAACATGTTTTCTTGTTCCCAAAAGTGCTTAACTAATAAAAAAAAAAACACTTTAGGGCTTAAAGAAAACCAATCCAAACACCCCCTTAATTGTTACATGTACATACTTGCAAGGTCTATATTTCATAATTTATACAAGTATACCCTGCAATATAATTTATATTTTCATCCTAATTATTGAATACTTAATTGAAACTTACAAGATCTCCCAAAATATTTAAAATGGAGACATGACATTTCTTATTTCTTGGAAATATTGGAGACATGTTTGAAAAATGTAAAAAATGTAACAATCAAGCACAAGTGACGATGAATTCATATGCATTGCATGATGAAAAAAATCTACTAGATGAGGGGCTAGCTTCAAGGTTGAGATTGTTCGAAAGAGGTACAATAGATGTTTTTAAACCGGACCGGAGAGTGAACCGGTCTCATATTTGGGTCACGGATCAATCGGTCCGACCGGATGACCCGTTCCGGTTGGACCGGATGACGTCATAAATATATATTTAAAATAATATAAAATTATAAATATTTTTTATAACAATTAAATAATATATATTAAAAGATAATTTTTAACAACAAAACTAATTTGAGATAAAAAAAAAAATACATCCTAGACAGTTTTTCAAATTTTCAAAAGAAAAAATATATCATTGATTGATGCATCCTTCATTAAGCTGACAGACAATGAATATGATGTTGAACATGTATAAAACAACATTATAGCTGTCAAACCTGTGAGAAAATATACTCTCTTTTTTTATGTGAATTACTCTCATACATCCATTAGAATATATAGAATGTTTGATTTATAACCACAGGAAAATTCATCAGCACAGACCCTTCCATTGGTTAATAATATATAGTTCTCTGATTTAATTAATATATTGCTCACAGTAATCTATTATAAAAGATAAAAATTACAAGTTTTTAAACAAAGAAGTACAAATTCACCAGAAAAACAAAACCAATAGCTCCACATAAAACCAGACCTCCAAAAAATAGCAGCACATGATTGTAAACTAAAAGAGTCCATAAAAGCAGCATAAGTAATATATATATACACACACAACTTTATTAATGCCAAATTCTTTAACCAAATAAAGTAGAAAAATTAAAAAAACAACCACCCAACATGCCAACAATAAACATAAGAAGAAACAAAGACAAGGTCCATGAGCAAGAAGAACATGAAGAAGAGATTGAGAGAGCTTGGCCTTTAGACCCAATTCAAAAAAAAAAAAATCAGAAAACCGGGTTTTTCCCAGTTCCGGTTTTATCCAGGTTTAACCGGTTCCAAACTTAGTCAAAAATTGGTATTAACCCGGACCAGACTGTGGTCCGGTTCCCGGTTTTTCCGGTCGGACCGGCCGGTCCGGTCAGGTTTTCAAAACACTTATGCCCAACTTCAAGCCAATGCACAGGAGAGCCACAGGAAATACTTGTGAAGATAAAGCTTCCTGACATGATTCCTCACTTGTGCGATCATCTGTAGAAAAGCCAAAGAAAAAATAAATACTTGTTGAGCTTTTTATTTATTAATTAATTATGCATATTTTAATATAAGTAAATATATATTATTTAAATTATATCTATATATATATATAATCAATGGATGACTTTTAGAGCGCTTGGTTGAAAAATGGGACTTATCTGCAAAGACAACCATCCAGCAAGAAATTTGACTTATGTTCTGTAGCAAATATAGATAAATTGGCTAGACACTAAAATACTACAGACAAAGCCACCTACACAAATTAGGATCTTGACAAAGTAGAACCATTAGCTGCAACTTCAGGAGCCATGTAAATTGCCGGCATAGTCATATTTAGAAGAGAAGCTTGAGAAAGTAAATCAAGCAAGGCCCTTTCTGCATGTCGTACCATTGAAGATATTCAACACGAAAGTTCTTGCACTTGGTATTAGCAGAGATGCTCATCCATATAGTTTACCAAGGAAAAAAAAGATGCTTCGTATTTATAATTGGCTGAAACTCACATTGTCAAGTCTCATGCAAAATTGATATGTTTTCAGTCAGACAGATGTTCTTCTTCATGTCGTCGATAATCCATTCTTCTTTTAGCTGTCAGATATAACAAGAGACAAGGTTACTGAACGACAAAGTGAACTTTATATGTGAGAAATCAACCAATCCAATCTGGTAAAGCTCAAGATTCACTTTCACTACAACTCCACCGATTAAACTAGTTAAAATTGGTGCAAGCAATCTATGTGGTTGATGTTGAATTCCACAAAAGAGAGGACTATCAGGAAAACCAAGCTTGAGCACAGCAAACATACCCGCTTATGCTTATTGCTGAAGGTCAAGCTTCTTGATAGGAATTCACATTACCACTATCATCTGCAGAAGAAACCAAACCAAAACCAAACAAGTGGTCAAAAGGGGGAGAATTTGTTTGACTAAGTTGAACATTAGGATTGTGGACAACAATATAAAAATCGACAGAAATCTGGAAGGACACAGTTATGACTGCGAATTATAACTGAAACAAAAAGACATTTAAAGAGTGAGAAAGTCAATTGAATGGTCCAAGCAAAGAGTCCAAATCATGGAGGGTCATGATATGAAGATGACTATCATAGACTGGCTAATCCCAAATACTTATATTCACTACTCATTTCTATAATATGAGGCGTACGTGTGTAACAGCTTACTTGCTTCTGAAGACAACAATGTAACAAAAAATATTACTGATGTTTTGTCTTCCTGCATGTAAACAAACTAACACAACTTGCCTGGGAAAGAAACTAAAATAGATGTTAAATGCAGTGGAACATTGATAATCATGATTTTCATCCACATAACTTGATTAAAAAAAAACCATAATGATGGTGAAGCAAGTTATACAAGCAGATGGCAAGCACATACACCTTTTAATGCATCAGGAAGCTCTCCATATGAACTTCGACACACATAAAACTTCTGCAGACTCTGCTCAGCATGTGCAGGATGTAGGTGATTGTATCTTACTGAATACAAAGATTTTCAAGCATGATATAGTTCGATATTTTTAGCTGAAATCACTGTAATGCAATCAAGTTGGCCGCTAGCTGGAGATGCATCTATTTACAAAATTTTTTATTAATGCCTTTAGCATGAATTTTTTGGCTACGTCAATATAATTTCCGAACAATACAATGAATGGTTTATACTGTTTGAATACAAAATAAACATCTGGCTAAGAAAACTCAGCATGAGCATAACATTAGCTTTTTTAAAACCATTAATGGTTGGTCAGGATAACTATCCTACTTTTGGAAAATCTGGATATAGCAGTGCCACTGTATATCCAGGATACCAACAAAGAGAGGATTGTTATCGATCAAGGTTCAACTTGTAAAATACAAAGAACATGAAACTTGTGGCACCAAAGCTTTTCCAACTACCTAATCTTACCTTTAAAGCCAAGTATCAGACAAAATCATTTGCCATAAGAAGATTGTGGGATGCGCACAACAACATAATTCTGTTTGTCATAACATCAGTATACTGGCATGATTTTATTAAAAATATCTTTTAAAGAATTTCAAGAATAATTTTACATATAAAGGTAGATTACGTTCAGTACATTACAGAATTATTACTCATATTTGCTTAAGGTAGAGCTCTTATGGTAGTTACCAAGGCCCTGTCCTGAATTTTCACATTGTGGATGAGAGCATTAGTATCTTATCCTAACTTCTAAATAAGTAAATAACCAGAATGTTGCCATTGAAACAGTGTCACAGAAGACTGCATGAAGGATTCAAGATTTTATGCTGATTTGCCTGATGATAAAAACAGAAAAAGTGTGGCTTGAGAACCTGTTCATCTAGGATTAAGGACAAGCAACCAACACACAATATTTAACTGCTCTAAAACATAATAAGACCACACACCATTTCTAGCAAACTCTCAAGGTTAAGAAATCACAAATTTAAAGGAAAAAGAAGATCTTCTTTGGGTGAAAGTGCACTTCTGTGGGGAAAAAGGGTTTAGTTAAGCATGCAATTGCATAACACAGCAATTTATGGACATTTTAATTGAGACAATAGATCAAAAGTAGTAGTTACCTCTTGTCATAGTGAAGACTATTGGTTGGTGTTGCGGCAAGTGACCGGATGCAAAAAGCAGTTCATGACGAAGTCTTTTCTTCTCATGAAACAGTTAGAATCCAAAAAACTGTACAGGTAGAACTGATCCAGCATCCAAAACTAGCGAAAGCACTGGACATGGCTGCCACGCTGCAGCAGATGGCTAATGTAGTAGGCATTGGAAGTACATTTTATTTATAATTATCCTCCTTAATGCCAGAAACACTTTGAATCAGTGGAGTCTTCTTATCCAAAGAAATAATGACATCTGTCGACAATTCATACACTGCTTTTCTCATCAGGCGGTAATCCTTAGAATCAGTTGTGATAGATTCAACCATTGGTCGTACTTGTTTTAGGAATTCCGTTGCACTGACTAAATTTCCTTTCAACAGCAAAGAATTTACCATCAAAATGCATAAAGAAGCATCAGGCTCAAACTTCCTCTCCTTCATCTCATGGAAATATGAAAGGGCCACGTCTGCCCTACCACACTTGTATAGTCCATAAACAAGAGCACTATAAGCAATTTTATTCAGAAGGCATCCCTTCTCCTGCATTTCATTCCACAACTGCAAAGCATCTTCAGTTCTCCCAACACTGCAAAATCCATCTATTAAGCTAGTGTATGTGACCACTGAAGGTGGCTCTGATTCATCATTCATTTTTGACAAGCAAGCAAGTGCCTTGTCCATCCTGCCTGCCTTGCACCAACCATCAATCATTAAATTGTAGGTAACAGCGGAAGGAACAATCCCCTTATCTATCATCTCATTCAAAATTGCTTCCGCATCAGCTAATCTTCCTGCCTTGCAGAATCCATTGATCACAATGTTATGCGCAACAACATCAGGGAGGTAACAGCTTGATGAAACGTCTCGGAAAACTTTCAAGGCTTTGTCCATTTCTCCAATCCTGCACATTCCATCAATGGCGGCGGAATATGCAATCATATCAGGAAGAAAACCAATCTGAACCATTTCCTCTAGAAAAGAGCAAGCTTCATCCACTTTTCCCTGCTTACATAACTGCTGCACAATTAAGGTACAGTACTTTATCCATGGCACATGGCCTTGACATCGCATTTCCTTAAGTAAATCTATGGCAGTGGATGAATCTCCTCTTTTGCATAAGCAATAAAATATAGAATTGTTAGTGAATTCCGTGGGCACAAAACCAAGCTCCCTCATCTTATTGAGCATATTATAGCTCTCCTCTAATCGACCAACACTACAAAGCTTATTGATCAAATTATTATGCATCAATAGATTCCCTTTACGAGCATTACTAATCATGTCATCAAAAAGCACCAAGGCCTTATCCAGCTTGTCACCCTCACACAAACCACAGATAACAATGCTAAAAGACTCATCATTTGGCAACACAGATTTCTTGATCCTAAATAAACTTTCAGATACAACCCCTTCAAATTCCCTGCTCTCACACTCATCTCCATCCTTCTGTGCCACCAAGGAGTTCTGGTTGGCCATCATTGACCTTAATAGCAAATGAGCTCTTTCAACGTCACCAAACCTGATCATTCCATCAAGAATTGCATTATAAAGTGATACTAAACTAGCCAAACTTGCCTTATCCCCCTCTTCCTCAAGCAAAGAGTTCGCATTCACCATGTCACCTGCTCCACAGAGTGACGAGATCATCATCTTCATCAATCGATTATCAGGACTGATCCCACTGTTCTTCATCTCTCGATACAGTGCCAAACCATTCTCAACAGCTTTCCCCACACAAAACCCCTCAATCAGAACACAGTACAGCCTCAAATCCCCATCAAAACCTGCAGGCTTCATTTTCTTAAACATCTCAACTGCCTTCTCCACACTCCCTTGTTTTGCAAACCCATGAACCAAGACACGAAAGGTCTTTTCATTCAACCTCATTCCAAGACCCTCCATAGCTTCCACCAACTCAAAAACCTTATCAACCTTTCCCCATCTGCAAAATGCTACAACAACAATAGTGAAAACATGCTCATCAACCCATCCTCTGCCATGTAGCTCCTTGAAAACCTTCCACACATCCTCCAACATGCCAGCATTGCCGTAAGCCCGCAACATCGCAGTGAAAGAATACTTATCAGGATTCTTCATCTCCCTGAATCTCAATTCCACCATCCTCACCCTACCAACCTTCGCCAACACCTCGATCAAACAGTTATAAGTGTACAAATTGGGAACGCAGCTCAACTCCTCGGCATGATCAAACAAGAATTCAGCTTCATCGACCAATCCTTGACTCCCGACGCAGCGAATCAGGAAACCCAGTGCTCCAGGGGTCATGGGGCATTTGCGAGAGAGGATTTCAGGGAGGAGTGATCGGAGAAGTGAGGGTTGGCGGGCGCGGGAGAGGATGGAGGCCATGGCGTTGTAGGTGTAGCAGGAGTGGCGGAAGCCGGGTTGCGATGACACCCAGAGGAAGAACTCATGGGCGGATCGCCAGCTCTGGAGGTCGCGCAGTACGGCCTCGACGGCGTCGGGAGTGAGGGCGGAGGCGAGGGTTCGGAGGTGGGCGGGGTCACGGAGATGAAGTGGTCGGGAGAAGTGGTGGAGCAGGTGATGGGCAAGGGAGGGGGTGGAGATGGTGAAGAGAGAAGGGAAAGGGGGAGAATTTTTCCTCAGTATTATTGTTGCTCGGAGAGCCATTGAAATGACCAGTTTGATAGCATGGGCTTTCCCGTCCGGCAGAGGGGTTTTGAGTTGGGCTTTCAATTATTATTATTATTATTATTATTATTATTATTATTATTATTATTATTATTTTGTCAAATATTATTATTATTATTATGGAAAAATTACTGTTTCACCCATCGTTATTTTTCAAAACTTCTCAAAAACCTCCTCCAACTTTTTTGACACCCGGACGATCTCCGTTATATTTTACATTCCCTTTAACCCTCACGGTGAAGTTGAGTGTAGTCCATGATATGAAATTCCTTTTTTTCGCTCTCAGAAAGGAGAAAAAAATGGCGCCAATCATATCATGTCCGAAATTTATGCATAGTTTTCCAATGCCTCCCTGCTTGCTTTTTTCTCAAACAAAGTTTAGGGTGCTTTCGTATCTTGTTCTTCTTGTTCTTGTTCTTATTCTTGTTCTTCTTTTTCTTCTTCTCATTTGGTGTACTCAACTTTAGCTCTTCTGATTAAATTATGTAGAGTTTTTGTGCTGTTGCTAGATACAAGAGGATCGAGTCGTAAGCGTCCGAGGACGGTGAGTTGCGTTTTAGCCATTGCCACCCTTCCGGGTCCATGAAGTTGTGTTGTAGCCATTACCACGCTTCCGGTCACAATCGCAGATCGTGCAATGAATCTGTTGCAGAGTAGGCATTGTGTATATACTTCTTAGTATTGTTTAAATATTGAACTTTAGATTTAAATATATCTATTATGGTTTAAATATCGGGCTTTTTATGTTTTAAATTTGTTCTTTTATCGTTTAAACCGTATTTTTTTATCCGCTTAAAAATATACAACGCGATGGTGGCGGCCGGTCTCAAGCGTAATTAATGCACGCCTCGATTACCCTAGCGTTTCCATCTGCCGTCGCATAAAAATCAAAAAGTCAAGCGCAGCAGTCGTTGGATTTCGCAGTAAATGGGAAGGAAGAACCATTTCGTTGAACATACTCTACTGGCGCAACCACTCCTCTTCCTCTTCCTCTTCTTCTTGTGTGATGGTCATCTTGTCGAGTCGAACATTTGGTGTTCACGACATTCGCTCCATTCAAACCACATTTTTAAGATCATAGACTTTTTACGGGATGTGTCATGATTGTTTTTCCTCTTGTCATCCCTAAAGCGACTGTAGGGTGAAAAACTTTTTTCTTGCCCAAGTCGAAATGCTCGCCTTCTTGCTCTACTCTCACGGGTAAGCAAACGACGGAAGTGCATTTCGCCTTGGGTCAAGAAAAAGAAAGTTTCACCTCAAGTTGATCAGGGATGATTACCGAAGAAGGTTCATCACATATCCTTTAAAAAGAACTTGATCAATAAAATGTGGTCCAGGGTCGAGCGAGTGTTGTGGACACCGTATTCAAAGGTGTACTTGATCTATAAAGCAACGACTCGTCCGTGATGGTTACGTCGATGCGTTAAAGCGGAGAGTTTAAAGCTTAAACAGAGAATTTTTGTATTGTCTTACATTCTATTTTTATCAAAGATTTGTATTTTAAGTGATGGTTATTTGTAATTACGCTGATATTTAATAATAAAATGAATGTTGTATTGTATTGTATTAAATGTATTTTTATCAGAGATTTGTATTTTTAAGTACATTTCATTGTAATTACGTTAATACTTCATAAGAAAATGTTAAAACCGATAAAATGAAATTTAAACAGGGCAAAATAAAGTTAATATTGAATAAGAATGTTATCAGAGATTTGTATTTTCAAATTTAAACAGAGACATAGCAAAGAACGGCATTGTAAACAATACAAACAGTTATACAATAATCGATTTACTCTTTAAACAATGACAACGGTGTTTAATCACATACATAAAGATGTTTAAACGTTTTACATATTATTTACATATTATTTACATTATATAGACTTTAGTTAAAAAGTAAACCGTTATTTTAAACACTATATATATCTATTTAAACATAAAAAGCTTGACGTTTAAACAGAGAATCATGTTGAGGTGAGAACTTTCATTCGAGCGATGACAATATGTCTTCCTCGCGACATTGACATATATTTCCCTTTTTGCCCTTGGGATGGAGGGAAAAATACCGCCCAATCACATCACATCACATCTAGTCTATCCTCTATGCATACAACTGTGCACTTTTTTGTTTGTCTATCTGACTGTTGTTTGTTGTTTACATTTTCTTTTTCTTCTTCTTCGTCTTCTTTTTGTTCTTTATTTCATTTGGTTTGTATGATTTGGTTTTCGGCCGGTATATTATGGAGAATTTTTGCGGTATTGCTAGATTCAACGGGGAGGGAAGAGTGCTAATGTTCACGGCTCAGACTTCTTGGGAGTTGGTTTAGCTGAGATATGTGAGCAATGGGGTCTCGAAGTTTCCCTTGTCAGGGTGAAGTTTATCACACCAGATGGATATAAAATGGTTTGTCCAATAGAAAATGATGTTGACTTCCAGCGAATGTGTTACGTGCACTCCATCTTCAAATGCGGTGTAGTTGATCTTGTTGTCGAGACAAACAATGTGCCATTGTGGAATCCTAATGAAAACGAGTTTTACTCGTTGTAAGTTCCTTCTCTTTTATTTGATCCAGCTGTATGGGTTCATTATTGTTTAAATATGTCAGTTACTGCTTAACATATTGTACTATTCATTTACATTAATTGGGAACGGTTTAAGTATTTAATTTAACGTTTAAATATTGGCATTATCCCTTAAATATTATATTCTCCGCTTAATATATTGATCTTTTCATTTGACTGAAGTGTTGGCATGAATTCAGATTCTGCGAGTGCTCCCGTTTAATCCCATGGTGACCCTAACGGTGTGGGATGTCTTCCATCCTCGTCAGATCATTCTGAAGTGCTGTCGTTGGATATTGAACAACGTTTTGACGGTGTTGAACATTTCAGGGACGTACTTCGAAATCATGCAATCAAACGGAATTTTGACTTCAAATTCATAAAGAATGAAAAACATCGAGTGACTGTGGAATGCGCTGCCGATGGTTGTCGTTGGCGCCTTCATGCTTCAAAAGAGTATAATAAAAATACTTTCAGAATCAAGACAATCAACCCATCACACACTTGCGGTGGTGGCATAGGTTCGGCGTCACATCCGAAAGCGTCCAAAAAATGGGTAAGCACATGAGTGATTCAGAAGCTTAAGGACCAGCCCTTGTACAAGGCCATCGACATTCAGAAGGGCATGTTGCGGGAACATGGTGTCCACATACCATACAAGCAGGCTTGGTTGGGAAAAAAGCATGCCCGGGTAGTCCTCGACGGCAGTGACATCTCCAGCTACGACTGTTTGCTTTGGTATGTGGATAAGGTGGCTGAGACAAATCCCGGCAGCGTTGCGATCGTGGAAAGAGACGGTGATCGTTTTAGACGTGCGTTCTTTTCTTTCAGCGCGTGTATTGTGGGATTCAAGAGGGCTTGCAGGCCGCTGCTGTTTCTCGATGGTACCCACCTCCTTGGAAAATATCGGGGTACACTACTGGGTGCCACAGGGAAAGATGGAAACAATGGTTTTGTCCACGTCGCCTTCGGTATAGTCGACAACGAGACCGATACCAATTGGACTTGGTTCATATCTAAGTTAGGCGATGCTTTATACGAGGAAGGAGATTATCATGAGATAATTACCTTCGTGTCAGACAGGTCGAAGGGCCTTGTAAACCCAATTACGAGAGTCTTCCCTTCTTCGCCACATGCATACTGTCTTCGACATTTGGAGGCCAATTTTATGAAAGCCAATGTCAGACTTGGGAAAGCATTGAGGGAGGAGTGCTGGTCGATATGCTTCCGCATTGCATGGGCATCCACGGCTAAAGATTTTGATGATACCGTGAATGAACTGCAGGCCACATCACCCGAAGCTCATCACTGGTTGATTAATAAATCAGATATGACACATTGGTCGAATTATCTGTTCAGAGGTGATCGTTGGGGTGAGATGTATTCAAATGTCGCGGAGTCGTTCAATGCTTGGATCAAAGAAGCTCATCATTTACCGGTGACGAAAATGGTCGACTCCATAAGGTCTGCGAATTTTGATTTACACTTAACATTTCGTGTTACCCTTTAAAATGTTTCCATCTTTGTTTAATTAGACTTCTCCGACATTAGATATTGATCTTATCGTTTAACTTTTTAGAATGATGTTTAAACAGGTTCACGAATTATTTAACCATCACTATATTTGTTTAACGTTATTTGCAGGTACAAGTTGATGCGCATGTTATGTAACCGGCGTGAGCAAGCGAACAAATGGGAGACCTATTTATGCCCAGACATACATTCGAAGATAGAGATAATTGTTAAGGATAGCCGAAATCTTCGCGTTGGTCGTTGTGTCGATGATCGTTACGAAGTGATCGACCAGTGCAGCAACTCTGTGGATCTTGCCATCAGAACTTGTTCATGTCGAAGGTGGCAAGTTTATGGTATCCCTTGCAAACACGCTTGCGCTGCAATAATGCAAACAGACACCAATCTTCATCGATTTATTAGCGGCTACTTCACCGTCGATAATTACAAACTGGCGTATAAGAAAGCTATATTCTCCATACCCGACGATGGCAGGCCTTCAGACGGAAATCGTGAGCTTCGTTTGCGACCGCTCGCGACGAGAAGGCGACTGGGCGTCCCTAGGCGAAAAGAGGATCGAGTCGTAAGAGTTTGATGTCCATGAGGTTACATTGCAGCCGCTGCCATGGATCCGGTCACAATCGTAGATCTTGTAATGAAACTGTCGCCGACTAGGCATTGTAAATAAGCTGACTTCTAAAGAGAAACAATTTGAATTGACTGCCAATTTTTCATATATTTAAACTCTTATTCTTCACAGTGTTATCCGTTATTTAAACAGAGATAGTGTTATGTTAAACAGAGAACCTGTAATTTTAAATGTTTTAAACTGATATTTAAACGATATATGGTAAAGTTAAATAATTAAACTGAAATGTAAACAATCACACTGTAGATTAAACAATGAAATGAAACTGAATGGAATTTAACATGCTTTACAATTGAAAACAAACAAAATTTACATTGACATGTACAAGTCATGTTCAACGAAAAATGAAAACAATGAATTGAATACAAGTCCTGTTCTGCGAAAACAAAATTTAGCCCACTTCGGACGACCCCCCTTTCTCATGGACGCCGGCTGCCCTCCCCTCCTTAAGTATGCGGGTAACATACTTTAATCTCAGGTAAGGAACGTCTGTCTGCGGTAGCCGTAGCTTCTCACCCCAAAGTAATTGCTCGATAAACCGCATGACATAGACGGCGCAATCGACGCTTCCTTGTTTTTGCCGTGGGGTTTCCATGTCGTACAGGAGTGGGTACTTTGCGGTCGCCGACTCGCCGAACTCCATATCGACAGCCGTGTCGAATAGATTCCGCTGTCGAGATATGCAAGTTGAGATTAACATACCGAATTAAATAACAAACACTATCAGTCGGACATAATTAAAGAACTTACCATGTCCGACGCGTCTTTTTCGTACCCCGTGCATGAAGAAAAATGCATGTATTCTTGTTTGTCATTGTCAAGGACGACGACATAGAAGTGGCCATTCATTATTATCGGGAGGATAACAATTTGATCTTCATGCAAGCTGCGCACAGCATCTCCGATCATAGCCATAGTTGTCTCATGTACGTCGTCCTGCTTTGACATAAACAGCGCCAACGGTCTTGTGATGGAGGCGCGCTTCTTGTAGGGATATGGCACTTTGCTCAGCGACTTTTGTATTATGCATATAAAAGCGTCCATCACATCATCTGTGACCATCTCCTTCCCCTCAAGCAGAGTGTATAAATTGGACCGTGTGGTGCTGACATCGTCATTCTTCCACACGACAGTGCTGAGATTAAACGATAACAGATATAATTAGACCATATTCTAAATAGTTAAATGATATTATCAATGTTCAAATGATATTATAAATAATTAAACGTTAAGTAGAAAACTTAAACGATAACATATAAACATTTAAACAATATCAATAGAAAGTTAAACACTATAAACAAAATTTAAACACTATCATGAAAACTTTAAACTTACCTGTCCATACGGCAATTAAGGAAGATCCTCATCAACTCCTGCTCGTACTTGTTAAGACGAGATTGACCAACCCATTTTTTCTTCTTCAGAACGAAGACTTGCCGAGCCGTCTTATCCCATTGTTGATTGGCCTTGATCATCTCTCGCATTGCTCGGTCAGGGTCTTCATGGGCCACTGTCGTTGAGCCTTGAAGGTGTTCAGCACCAGCCGCATCTTCCTTCGATGCGGGGACGACGGCGACAGCATCAACCGCAGACACATCCTTACATGGTTTTTGTTGTTGTGGGATTGTGTCCTGCTTTGATGCGGTACAGTCAGTCACGGCCACCGCCACGGCAACAGAATCAACTATTTTCTCAGCCATGGTCACGGCAACAGCATCATCGGGAGACAAATCCTTAGCTTGTTTTTGTTCTTCTGGGATTGTGTCCATCTTTGATGCCGCAATCTCGGCAGCCGGTTCCACCGAGTCGGGGATTTCGTTAACAAGACAGTTAACGATCTTTTGCACCGCAGCGACGGCCACATCATCTATGATGTCCTCCACTGTCATGGCCATGTCATCAACGGCGACAGACTCAGTAACAGAGGCAGTATTGTTCTCCTCTTTTTCACAAGTCTCTTCGAATGTGGCCGTCTAGGAATGACCACCTCGATGATGTCATCGTCGTCAAATTCCAGCGCCTCGTTCGTCCCGGGTGCTTTAGTTGTTTGGAGGGACGGCGCAGTCGATTGTGAACGTCCTTCCAGAGCCTCAACACGAGCGATAAGCCGAGGAAACTCGGTCATCAATATCTGGCACGCCTGTATAAGAGTTGCAGTGACATCTTCGCCTAATGTCACCGGTGGGCCTGCACTGCCACAATCGGGGGAACTGTCGTTGTCGTGGTAGGGGGGCTGTTGCAATCTGGCGTGGTGGCGGAGGGCTTCTCCCGCGTCGAGGAATGCGTGCGCGTGGTGGGCTGGAAGTACAAGAACGGGGTTGAGCGGCACGATAGAGGCTGCCCTCTCATCCTGCCTTCGAGCAAGTGGTTCCGGAGCAATAGCATCCATCCGTCGGTTGGCCCCAACATATATTTCTTCTTCAGCACTCGCCGGAACCAGCTCAGGAAACTAACATATGTAAACCAAACAATTTCAGCGAAATCATTCAGTTTAAACTATAACAACTAAAGTTAAACATAGTTTTTATATATTAAACATTATCGAATTTATTTAAACGGAGATCACAATGTTTAAACCTTTATTAATAAGTTTTACACAGTAAATAACACATTTAAACGCTAAATAAAATGTTTAAACATTAAAGATTTATGTTAAACATTGTCCATGATTTATTACCTCTTTTCCTTCGAGCGATGACAAGTTGGTTTCTACCGTCGCTTGCTTCCGGTAACTACTTTCACCGTAGCACAGCATCCTTGGGATCTTGCCGAATCGGACTTTCTTTCCCGTTCCGGTCAGCTCGTAAAACCATACGTTAAGCGCGACCGAGCACCCCTTAATATATCTTGTGTTGGTCTTCTTCTCAGCGCATCTATCTTGCACTCGAGCGGCTGCTTGTGGAATGTCCTCCATCAGCCACTTGTGCGTCGCCTGCGCCCATGCGTATCGCCCCATGGCAGGTAGATCATCGACATAATCAACGATCCAGTTCGGAACCGAGCATGATGTATTTGGGAAGAGGACTGTACTTATGAGGTACACCATCAGGAGTTTGTCAAAATTTTCTTCTTCCCCCCTCTGTCGAACAAGTTGGACAAGAGCGCTCTTGATGGAGTCTCTATGTCTCTCATATTGATAAATACCTACCTTCGAACACTGTGTGGATTTTATTCTTCTTAAACACGACTGCATCGCCATCACAACGCAGACAAAGAACGAGGGCCACATCTTGAGGCCTGAAACTCAGCAGACTTTTCCCGATCCTGAATTTATTGGTGCGACCATCGTACCTTTGCAATAGAGAATCAAGAAGGGTCCTCTCTTGGTAGATAGCTTCCAGTTTAGTGAATGCTGCAAACGGTGTCCTTCGGATGATCTCCCAGTGTCGAGGGGTCATGTTATCTTTCAATTCAGCTAAGGTCTCCACTACCAGTGTCAAATAGCATCGCCCATTAACTAGGTTGACCGCCATAGTCAAAAGCCTGCGACAATAACAACACATTAAGCGGAAATATAAGATTTTAAATAGTAACCTTCAGTTAATAAACAGAGATATCATTTGTTAAACAGAGAACTAGTTTATTAAATAGAGACAACAATATTTAAACAGAGACAACAAAATTTAAACTGTAACATCTCATTTGTTAAATGTAAACCTCATTTTTAAAACTGAAACCATATCAAATGAAAGGGGAATTGTACATTATAAATATTACACAAATCATAACACTCGAAAAAACTATTCTGATAGTGTATACAGATGAAAGCGCAAAACAACACAAAACCCTAGCCGAGAAATTGCCCTGCAGACTAACAAAACCCCAGCAGAGAAATCCCCCCGCAGACTTCAATATTTTTCAACAAAAACAAGAGCACAAAACAAAACCGAAAAATCTAAATAGTGAGCTTCAATATACCCCGTTAGTTTTGCATAGAAGTGAGGATTCAATAACTTTTTTGGGGGATTGCATAGAAGTGAGGATTCAATCACCGCTTCAATATATGGTGAGCTTACTCTTTCAACTTTGTTGGGGGTTTGCTTTAGAGTTGAATCTTTAACCTTTTTTTTTGTCTTTTTTTTGTATTTTTTTAATTTTATCACTGATTTAAAATTTGAAAACATAGCTAAAATTTTGCTAAGTTTTGTTCTTCCGGCTCAATTTGCATAGAAATTAACTTGGAGTTTTTTGTGTTTTAACAGTATAATTTCATCAGATAATAAAAACATACATTAGCTGTTGACTAATTCAAATTTAATGATTCCTCACAATGTAATAGATTACTAACAATCTGACTCAAGTGGCTACACTACAGAATCACATAAGACACAAATGTAAAAAGCTGCACATGCATAATAGATACAACTTTGATATTTCATTGAAAAACAACAATGAGAGAGTTTTTTTGTACACGATCAACTATTACAATATACAGCCAACCCAATAGTACATAGTTTCCCAAAGACTTAAGAAAATACACAAAAAAACTAAAACCACCCCTAAGTAATTGACAACGCCCTTGCGTGTGACCCACAAGTACACGGGTTTGTAGAAGTAATATATCCCAAGTGAGTGGGTATCGTATCCATAGGGAGTAGGGAATAAAAATACCAAGATTGCTATCTAACTAAGAGAAAACGAAGTAATGATTTTGTTGATAAAATGTAATGAAAGCAAGAATAAAAGAAACAACAAAGAGGGAAGCACAAATTGATGAGAGGTAAGACAATCGATAGAAGTGGGGTACTCGGATATTGTTCCACCTAGGACAATTGCTTCAAGTGCAAAATCAACTATTATATTTCTTAATTGACGCTTAATGAGTCGTGGAAATCCTTTAAACACACGGTCTCAAACCTAAGGTCAATCGTGTCTAACTCTACATTATGTCCCGGTGGAGAAATCGATTAATCTCAACACCTCACACTGTGTAGAGTTGCAAGACACTCTAGGGATTCCAAGTGATAAACCCTATTCCAATGTATAGATCTAACCTTTTGGTCCAGGCGAAAGACCCTAGTCGCAATTAAGCCCTAGGTGCTAAAGTCACTTCAACGCTTCACTCCGTTTCCTGTGCAACTAAGCCCCAGCAGAGGTCATTCCTTAGCCTATTCACTCTACTATGATCGCAAAGAACTCTTGGAACATGGAGGTAGGATAAATCACATCGGAGGGGAAAGGGGACGCTCCGCTACCTCTCGACTCACCCTCTCGATCCTCTCTAATCTTACAATGTCTAACCCTCATGGTGTGTCACTCACTTACAAAGGTTACCAATATAGACTCTCAACCCTAGTGTCACTCTAATGGATAAATCATGCAACAAGCATTCAAGATTGAAACTCAATTAAAGACATCAATTAAGGAAAACATAATAGAAGATTAATGAAACAAATACATCCTAGGGTTCACAAATCCAAGTACCCACTAGGGGTTTAGCTCTCCATGGAGCTAGTTACAATCAACAATGAAATCAAATGTAAAAACAAGTAATCCATAGAAAAAAACCTCTCGGTATTCATGTCGATGGTCTTGTGGAGTAGCCTCGTCTTCTCCAAAGGTCCCTTTTTCCAGCCTAGGGCACACCTCGCTGGATCGGTGCGGACGAAAGCTCCCCCAATAACCTTCTTCCAAGCGGAGCGCGGTGTCGAATCTGTAGAACCACTCCAAAGACTTACCAAAAGCCCCTCAAAACAATAGCCAACGGCCTCCCAAAAGATAGGGAAAAGTTGGAGAGAAGGATGAAAGATGGATCCCAAAATCGGGCTGAATCGCAGCTTAAATAGGGCTGAAATCGGTATCCACACACCCCTGTTGATTCTCCACACGGGCTTGTGGAATTTCCACACGGGCGTGGGGAATTTGCACATGCCTGTGTGGATTCTCTGGAAACCTGATTTTCGGCCAGTTGTGAACAGTAACTGCTACAATGTATTACTGCAGTGATTTGCTTCAGTAACCTGCTGCAGTACTCTGCCAAAACACTCCCAATTCCACACTTCTCATCGAGGTAACATAAACGGGTACACGTTTATGCCGTAGATCACATTGCTTCTTCAATAAACATATTCATTGGTGAAGATCTTGCTATCATTACACAAGTTGGGATACATAAATGTGACTGCCTTCGTGCCCCTCTAACTCATTGTAATGGCTTGAATATATGGAGGTTTGCACACATTCACGTATCTTAGAGCCCCACTTGTGTCTTCTCATTTGTTCCTTCCAAGATTCTACCAAATAGTACGTTCACGATCTACTTTTGCCTTTTTTTTCTTAATACTTAGCTTCACAACCCTACATGCACAAAAGAACACAAATACACATGTATTAGCGCTTAAACCTGATAGAAGTAATGCTCATCATAAGGAAAGAATATTTCGCATTCTTAACACACAAGCACTTATCAGTAATCAATCAACAGTGTTAGTTCGGAGGGGTAGAGTGTGATAATCTTTCGCTTAAACTCTCATATACTGCTATCATACAGAATTAAATATGTAAGAGAAGGGAGACACACAAATTGGTTACCCAGTTTAGCACAACCTGCCTATGTTTGGGGGGTTAAGCCTGGAGAAAATAATCCACCAAAAGAGGAAAAAAATGAAAAGTACAACACATACTCTCACTCTTACAATAACAAAGAATAACCCTCTCTAGATTACCCGATGCCCACTCTCTTTAATCCACACACTAGAGTCTCTTACTCGTGGCTCAACCTAAATTTTCAAGCAGTGTATCTTATATAGACGTCATTACGTCCCAACAAAGCTTCCTCTTTTAGACTCTTTGTGGCTTCCTAACTTGGACACCTTCCAACGTTAAACGCTACAACTCCTATTGTAATTGAGCTTACAACGCGTCCCACCTACTAATCCTAACTAAGTTCAAGCTTCCATTGCAACACGACATTCAACACCTCCAACCATCCGGGTTGTTCCAATTCGTGTCGATGCAGTCCACCCCCTCCCGTTCCTGAGCTCCTGCCACCATGGTACACCCCTTGTATGTGTGTATTGTAAGTGCACAGGTTGTCGAAGTAATAAATTACCCAACGAGTGGGTAGTCGAATCCACAGGAAATAGATGTCTAGAAATAAGAAATATTGCTACTTAGGTAATAGTAAAAATCAATTAATGATCGTGATTTAAACTTTCAATAAAAATAAAAAGAGAAGAAAAGATAGTAAGCAAGAGTAATCAGAAGAGGTAATCAATAGTAAATTGGGGTACTCGGACAGTGCTCACCCTAGAACTATTGTTTCAAGTGAAGACTAATATCATGCTTCCCAAATCAAAGTCTAATGAGTCATGGAAATCCAAAGACACACGGTCCCAAATCTAAGGTCAACCGTGGCTAACTCTCAATACTATGCCCCAGCGGAAAGGGATACTCTCAACACCTCACACTATGTTGGGCTTCTTATGACTTTAGGGATTCCAAGTGATAAATCCTATTCCCTAATATAGATCAAACCCTTTGGTCCAGGCAAAAGATCCCTAATCACAATTAAGCTCCAGCACTAAGGATATCTCAACACTTTACTCTGTCGCTCATGCAACTAAGCCCCAACGGAGAAGGTCTCTAAGAACTTCACTCTATCATGATCACAAAGAACTCTTGGAACATAAAGGTAGGATAAATCACGTCAGAGGAAAAAGGGACCTTTTGATATCTCTCGACTTACCCTCTCAACCCTCTTCAATCTTGCTAAGTCTAACCCAATAAAGCTGTCACTCATTCAAAGGGCCACCTAGATGGATTCTCAACCTTAGTGTCACTCTAAGAGAAAATAAAACCAATAAATGCACAAGATTGAAACTCAATTAAAATATCAATTAAAAGAAACATAATAGAAGTTAAAGAAACAAAATCATCCTAGGGTTTACAAGTCTAAGTACCCACTAGGGGTTTAGCTCTCCATGGAGCAATACAAAAGCAAAGATGAAATCAAAGATGAATACAAAAACTCCATAAAGATAACCCCCTTGCTTTCCGTGGTGATGGTCTTGAGGTGCCACTTCTTCTTCTCCAAAGATTCCTCTGTCGAGCCTAGGACACACCTCGCTGAATCAAAGCCATCAAAAGCTCCCCCAATAACTCTCCTTCGAAGGAGATTGATGTCGAAGGTCGTATAAACACTCCAAAATCTCAGCAAAAACCTCTCAGCAAAAGATAGGCAAAAGATCCCCTAAATGATACTTCAAAGCTGTATTTAAAGAATTGAAATCGGGATTTCACAGGTCCCTATGGAAATTACTAATGGATGTGTGAATTTCCAGGCTCTTCATTTTCTGCTTACTGTGAACAGTAACTACTATAGTGAATTGCTACAATACTTTGCTACAGTGCTCCCGAAATCATCTTTTTCATCAAGGTCGCATAGTTGGGCACACATCCATGCGGTAAATCATGTCGCATCTTCACTTTCAACCATATTGACGAAGCTCTTGATAATATTACATATGTTGGAGCATATGTGTGTGACAGCCTTTATGCCCCTCCAATTTGTAAATTCACTTGCACATTTTTGGAGGTTGGTACACACCCACATGCATGTGATCACAACTTGTGCCTTGATCCTTGTTTTGGTACCAAAGATTTCTCAAAAGTCATGTTCATGATCTAACTTTGCTTCCTCTCTTCCAAACTTGTCTCCACAACCCTAACTGCACAAAAGAACACAAATACACACAAATGAGCCATAAAACCTGATAAAAGTGATGCTCAATATAAGAAAAATATATTTAATAATACTTATACTCAAGCACTTATCACACCAGCAACTAGCCTCCTTCCTTACGTCATATCAACAAGTCCCTCTCCCGAGGATTGCACCCACCAAGGCGCGAATCCATCTCACCAAAGATGGTATTCAAAGATCTCCTCGATCTTCTTTCCAAACTTGATCCAAGTTTGGTCTTCACAAAATCATCAAACTTGATCTTCATTCATCCAAGTTTGGTCTTTAATATGTTGTTACTAAACTTGATGTTCTCTCATCCAAGTTTAGCTCCTCAATATCTTCCAAGCATGATTTTCCTCTATCCAAGATTGGGTCTTCAATCTTCTATCAAATCTTGCCATAGATATCTTGTGTCCTTTAATAGATTATATCCTCAAATAACTCCACCTATAAATAATTTTGGATCTTTTCTTTCAAATTACATTGCTAATTATGGTCTTGAGAATCATGTTGCTTTGCCTTGCCTTTCTTAGTTTGTGTCTTCAAATAGCTTTACACCAAACTAAGCTCCATGCAATCCTTGGTTTCCAAGTGATGATCTTCTTTTTTTCCCAACAATAGATTATTCCTCTCTTTTGAAATAAACCTCTCATAAGAAAAAAGTTTATCAAAGATAGATTTCATCATCTTGGATCTTACCAAAGATAGATTAAATCATATCTAAGATAAACTTGCTCTTAAAGAGAGATTCTTTTACCTTGATGCTTTTTCCTAAGATAGACTTTCTAATAGATTTTCTCCATATGGTTCATTGAGCGAGATCCTTCAATCAGAAGCTTCTACCATGATCTTCTAGTCTTCATATCTTCATCATCACGTACCTAGTCATTGGCCATGTCACCATTCTTCACCGCTTTAGCCACATCATCAAGTGCCTTCGCCATGTCATCATCCTTGACACCTTATTTGCTAAATCATTACCTTTGCCACTTCAGTCTCTTGCTTATCAAATAATGCCAACTTAGGCTTTCAGCTCTAACAAACAGCTTCTTAAATATTCATTTCCCAACAAACAACTTCTCAAGTATGATTCAATAAACAATTATTTGCTTGTTTTTCTGCGACAACAACTAATTTCGCGAGCTATTTGCAGAGTCCTTAGGCTTGGCATTCACCTCCATTTTATTTTCCCATCATGTCTCAGGTGACAGGGCATATTCATATAGCACTTCATTGGCATTAAAGGTGCCCTATGTACTTCTTAAAACGAATTAAAAAAAAGACCAAACACACAAAATGGTATCGTAAATCGTGAGAGAAAACATTAAAGTCATCCAACAATGATCAGATCACATACAACATATGCAAGGAACAACAAAAGACAAAAATAAGGAATTAAGTAGCCCCATGCCAGCTTTTGCTCAAAGTGGCGGCAATGAGTTGGCTATAGTGGAGGTATTGAATACCCACCACCCCATCATGCTCATTCCCAATGATAATAGCAAACAAATGACATACCTATGACCCACTTACCAAAAGCGGTTATGCTTTTACGGTTGCAATGCATTGCCACATCCGAGGCATCTATATGTTTGAAAATGTGGTCAACAGTGGTCGTATGCAACAAATTGATATAAACATAAAAAGGAACCAATGCCTCGATGCACAATATTTCTCATATCATCATCACGACCCATAATACCAATTCCTGCAAAAATTACACATATAAGGTGAAATCATAGTACCAATTTATTTGCATGTATAAAAACAAAATTCTTGTTAACAATATACAAAGCATACAAATCACTAAAGGGTAATAAATTGAGAACATTTAGTCAGGGCATGGAAATAAACAAACAATTGACATCAACACATTATAATAAATAACTGTAAACATAGACAAAACATGAAACCAACAATAGATGGAAACACAGTGCATAGCCACAAAACCTAGTGCGATACACATCCAATAAGAGGCAAGAAATCTAATGAAAACATGAACATAAAGTTAAACATGCATACCAATGCATAGTCCATAGTTCATAACTGACTACACACACTACATGCGGCGGACATGGAGCCCAATCCTAAAAACATGACTAGAAAACTCAACAAAAGATGGCACACATGATTGTTCGAGTTGGATGTATGCAACGCATAAGTAATGCATTGTCGCGAAATGAAAAAAACATGGATACGAGATAAGGCATAAAGTAGTTAGCATTAGGTGCACTACTTGTCTGAGACATCTAAACCCCCAAAGTAGTCTTCAAGCTTGCAGCTTTAATCAACCATCACGGGAGAGATACTTCTCAACCCAAAAGTGTTGCATCTCCAATCTTCTTTGCCATGAAACTAGGCCTCATTTTTCCTCTCCATGAGGTGATCAAACACGTGATCGAGAATCTATTCACTGCATCCTTCAACCTCTATTACCTTGCATACAAAATCTTTGACCAATGGGTGGGGCACCTAATTACGGAGGCCATTTCCCTAACATCATTGACTAACTTAGTCATCATCAAATTGTTTGTAGATCCCCTGGCTCGCTGTGGCCTTAAGGTAGAAGACATTGCTGGGTTACTTATGACAAGAGGGGCTAAGTTGTCATCTCCATCACCCTCACTGTTTGCATGCTCGTTTGGTGATTCAGTGTTATCATTTTCATTGTCCTCATTCCCATATTTCTCTTCAAAATCCAAGTAAAGAGATGTTGTGTATGACCTTGTCACTATATCATCTCCTCAAATGATTTTCAACCTTCATAATTCTATATAGGTTTGTTGATAAATGGCTTTGTAGCTAGGTGCGGCTGTTGTCAATAAAAATTACAAGTATGATATATGCATTACTAATTATAGTCAAACATCCCAAAGGCCAAAAAATCGGCAACTAACTAATCTTAGTGTATGTGTATGGGACAATTGGATCGAGAGTTATCATTTTGTTCTCATCATCCCATCTTACCCCACTTAATTCCCTAACCTTTTTAATTTCAACATACTTGTCCTTCAATATTCTATAATGATTTTCGACATTCTCAAGAGTGAAGTTGGTGGTAAATTTTGCATTTACAACAGTAGCTACATGTGCAAAAGTTAGTCTTTCGAGATATTTATCACACTTGAGTCCTTTGTTTGCTTGGTCAACGACAGAAGGAATCAAGAAATTGTCAAACTTGTTCTTCCAGATCTTGATGGGAATACCCCATTTGCCTTTCAGAGCCTTTCAAGTGGCAGCATCAAGCGAGTAATTGCTACCCTCCATTGTGCTTCTCACTCTATTGCATAAATCAAAACCATGAAAAGTTTGATATAAATATATTTTTTTTTTGTGGATAAGGAAAACCAATGCACATGTTAGATGAGATAATTAAACAGGAGAAAAGGCTAGATTTTTTGGAAATAGGAAAACTGATAGGAAAATAACACAAGGTTTCAAAGAAAATCCAGATGGAAAAGATATCATGAAGGTCAAACCACGAGAACTAAATTGTCACAACATTTCATTGGTGATCTTATCTACGAAATCAACCGATTGTCTATATTCCTCGAGTTGTTCACATTGTGAATGAGATTGTGATGAAAGGAGATGCTCATCTTGCATGTCTCTATCACCTAAAATTTGACCATTTGGATCGATCCCTGCAGATGTAATTGTGGATGATGCGACAAGCAATTATTAGCAAGATTTGTGCCTTGTAAGAGAAAAAGGGAATGCTAAGTAAGGATTTTAAATCGATTTTTAAATATAGCAAATGCTCCCTCCACCCCTGGCCACAACATAGAGTGACTAAGATTGAATAATTCCTTTGGGTTCAATGGCGTTTTTTAGATGGTATCTAACCCCCACCCCCGATAGAGAACTCTTAAAGCTCATTCATAGTAGTGTAGCGAGTGTCTACCAAGTAGTATTTCCCTACATGAAAACCACTCAAATCTAACACAATTCATTTAAACATGCCATAATTCACAATTTAATAGTGTCGACCTTCTATTAACTTCAAACCCTCAAGTTGTGGTCGTGAGGTCCATCTCTAAGGATTGTGAAATCATTTCTTGATCTTTTCCCATCCACCTTTAGCACATACGTTAATCTAAGATTAGGATTCTAGACAGCTAGCACATTTTGAGTTGGCCTTTTCCAGCCCCTAAAACAGGTAATTTATAAAGTGGGACGGAGGCATCAATATGTGTGCCTTCCAAAAGACCAATACAATCCTACATAACAAACAAATTTTTTAGTGGAACCTTAATGTTATGAGTGACTCACTAGCATAAGTAATTATCATTATTATCTAAGTTTACCTTGAAGAAGGGATACCAATTAGGGTTGTTTTTCTATCTCGAGAATTGGCGAGGTGCGAGTGAGGGGATCTGAACAAAATCATCACTCAATGTGCACTCTACACACAATACATTATAAAAGTACATGTTAATTGTTTCCCCAGACCAAAGGAACTCTATGCGCATGGTCCTATTCTTTGTATTGTAACCAAAAATGTATAGGAATATGGCAAGTTGTTCCTTGTCCGAGGCATGTCTCGTGTCAACAAGGAGGTTGGTATCACTTATAATCGAAGCCAAATACATGAAATACCCTACATCCATCCTAAGATAGCTAACACAATAGTCTCGACCACCCCTCAAGATTCATGTGCTTCTTCCTAGTTAGGTCTTTGAACAACAAAGGAATACAACATCTTGATATCCTAGGTATGTTCAATTCATCAAATAAAATTAAACAGTGATAATAACTATTGTAAAAGCTGCTACGAGGGGCTATGTACCCTCATCTAATGCCCAACTATCCATCTACACATTTTATGAAAAAAAATATGATTCATCGGACTGTGTTACTGAATTAAAAAGATATGATGTAACCTGTACTGGCAAAGTTGAACATGGTACAAGATAACGAGGCTGCAAATTATATAATTCATTCAAGATTGCATACCATCATTGTATCACATGCACACAAATACAATGTAATTAAGGATAATATGTATGATATGAAACATCAGCATAATTCAGAAGAATTTTGCAGTTAACAACTAACAAAGTAAACATACTTCACAAGTAAATCAAGAATTAAAAAGAATTGGTAAATATCAGCATTAATCTCTACAAACTGTAAAAAATTTATCTGCAAAGATAACATATAATCATCACCAACAAAGTAAACATAATTGGCAGGTATTGTCACACCCACCCTTTCTACCGAGGTAAATGTGGCACCCATCAGCTAAAAACCCATTTTAATTGGAAAACTGACACACCTGAAAAACCAAATCAGACTTACAGGGCACAATACCAACTTTACACGGTTACAGGGTTCAAATACACTGATACAATTTTCACGATTAATCCAACATGCGGGTACAACCGCTACACAATCACTACATTGGCAAAAGAAAGAAAAGGGATCCATTGTAACCCTCAACTCAGCCTTGACTGCCTCTATACTCGCACAGGCAAGCTAGTAGGGTCTTGTTCCTGCAACTGCAGCACATTCAGTTGGTCGATAGTGGCTTAATAATTCCAAATAATTAAATATAGCGTATATAAAGTATATAAAGGTCAATTTTCCCAAATAACTTTCAAACTTTCACAAAGACCAGAAATTTGGCAAATACCACTTTAAAGAGCCTTTGGAACATAAATTCAACAAAAATCAACATCAAATCAATTTCTCAGAAAACACATTTTTGTGAGCGACTGCCCTCCTAAGAGCTACAGCTGGGCTTCGCTCTCTCATCACAATCCAAAAACAACATAAATTTTTGTGAGAGATTGCTCTCCTAAGAGCGATAGCTGGGCTTCGCCTCGTCATCACAATGCAAAATAACATTCCTCAGAAAATACAAATTTTGTGAGAAACTGCCCTCTTGAGAGCGACAGCTGGGCTTCGCCTTCTCATCACAATCCAAAATGATATCAATACTTGTACAACTGAGTGAAAAACCCAATCTCAAGACATTGGCACGAAAAATACTCTCTGGCTTAGCCACCGTCGCGACTAGGTTGAGAACCATCGAGGTATTTATAACCTTGACGTTGGCCACTGAGATCCCCGTGTGGTGACCCCGGGTTTCTCACATAAAAGAAACCCCCCAGCGTTAATGGGTCCACGCACCTCTTGACTAGGATAAACTTCGGGGTTGACCGTCTTTGTCTCCCATTAGGCAGGGGACCCACTTTGAGATCCCCGTGTGGTGACCCGGGTTTCTCACATAAAAGAACCCCCCGTTAATGGGTCCACGCACCTCTTGACTAGGATAAACTCAGGGTTGACCATGCTGTCTCCCATTAGGCCAGACTGTGGGACCCCCTCCCATCTGATCTTGGAGGACTAAAGTCCATATCACCATCAAAAATCCAAATGCCACGATACAATTCTTCCTAATTCCAACTCGAGGAATCAAACATTCAATGTTTAAATACAGAAATATACATCAAACCATATTCCATTTGCATGTAAATACATATCTGAGTAAACATGCTTCTTCCAAGATAAATACGTATAGGTATACTAGAATCATTTTTCCGAATAACTCATTGCTCAATATATATATATATATATATATATATATATATATATCGAATGAAATATGATCCATCATCAAATTTAAGTTATAAAACACATAAAAAAAAAACTCTAATACTCTTATTAAATATATGCAATTAAGAAGTAAACCACTCACAAAACCAGACGTCTCGCAATAAGGAGTCCATAACCAGGACAAAAAATCAATATCCAAAATATCTGCCATTTTCCCATGGAAATGATAAACACAAGCGTGTTCAAAGATTTTAATGTAAATCAACGCACAACTTTCAAATCAAGTAACAATCCGAAAATCCTCTCCTTTGAACAATAATGATTTTCAAGTATGAAGCATACGCAAATAACTCATTTCAAATCCAATAAAATCTCAATGGCAGAATAAGAACCAATAAAACTTTACATTAAGCAATATAGAATAATCATAGGCATTCTCTTAGAAGAATTGTACATAATTTAATTGTCAAAACCAGATATACTCATACCATTGATAAAGCATAGCGAACTGCAAATAAATATAAGTAACCTTTAACAATATAAATCATTAAATAATATAAAATGGAATAATTAAACAATTATCTCCAAATAGTAGCCATTAAATAATTATTTTCGAAATAGTATTAATTGACTAATTATCCAAAATAATAGCCACTACCAACTCACCTGGTATCCTTTGGGTTTCTAGCTAGACCTGGAACTCCTCCTCAAGCTTGAACAACACCTAACAGGAGAACGAAATAAAAGTAAATGAAATGCAGCCTATTGACAGAATTAACCCAAAAGAAAATACAAGAAATAAATAACTGACTTTCTAATTGGACCCACTCACTCCAACCAGTTAAAACCCGACCTTGCATAATCAAATCGGTCTCCAATTGCACTCAAACCAACTCTATTTAGGCTAAACCATCCTGAACCAATCTCAATTTCAATGAACGAAGTTCAATTGTTATATAAAGTCTCTTGAACCAGCTTGGTTCAATTGAACCCAATTCTCCTTGAATTGGTTCACCACAAAGTCATTAGCTCAAAATCTCAACCAAGTCCAAATCAACCTCAACCTACTTAACCTAGCCAAAACAATTCAAGCCCAACCACAATTCATCTTGATTTGATCAAACCTAGACCAAATCAGTTCAATTAAACCCAATCAGAACAATTCTCATCCAGCCCATCTTCAAATTCAACCAAATCAATTAAACCAACCACTTAATTCCCAAACAATTTAACTTGATTTGATCAAACCAACTCAACCAAACCAATTTAACTCAACCAACACATTCCCAACCATTATCATCACCATGTTAATAATTATCATCAACTTGACCACCATCATCATCAACTTAACCACCCAAACAAAACCCTAATCTCGGTGCTATAGTAGCGCTACAGTAAAAACCGAGAATTCATCCTCCATTCCATACAAAAATCCACCTCCAATACAAATATTTTTCACATAAAATCATCTAATATCCATTCATTAAAGGTGAGAAAAGTTAACATTTAATTATAAAATAAAAATTAGTAAAATAAAGGATCCAAATCAACACCATTCATATGAAATTCCTAACCACAAGCTGCTCCATGCCTGATAGATAAGAATTGCAAACAGCCTCAATCTCTGCCCTCCCACTGCCATTTCCACCATCGACACTTGGCCATTGTGAGTGAAGGTCTCACAAACGACGTCGGAGTTCCTCAAAGCAGATCTTGTAAGACCTTCCCTCGATTCTTCTTTGGTGAGGTATGACTTTGAATTATGGATTATATAGGTTTTTTATTTTCTCCCCTTTAACTTTGCTAGGGACCTTTTCAATTGCAAGCCTGGATATTGTAATTCTTTGGGTGCTTTTGTGGGCATTGTAATTTACAATTGCATTAAGTAGTGATTGATTTAGAAATTAGGTTGATATCCTAGTATTTTTCTCTTTTTTATTGCAGGTCTTTGCTAGGGGTTTCAAAAGGTGTTTGTGATTTACGTGTGTATAGGAGTCATCACAATCATGAAACTATGCATGATGTTGGTTTAGTCTTTGATTTTTCTTTTTATTTTAATTTTATCAATGTTGTAAGCATGGTTCACTGTAAATAACAATTAAGTTTAGGGAAAAGTATAAAAAACCCCTTGTGGTTTTCAAGATTTGCAAACTAAGGAGTGAGGTTTTTTTCCCGATTCTATGATGTGTGGTTTTCCAGATTTGCAAAAAGATGAAAAACCATTACCAAGCCATTAACGGTGTTAACTCACATGGGCAAAATCATCATTTCATTTAAAAACTAACTCATATCACATAATATATATATTAAATTTATTAATCTCTTCCAAAATTCTACTAAACAAAAAAAAACTTAAATTCCAAAATTCAAACAAAATCATGTTGAAAAATCATGTTTTTTATGCCATGTGGTGATTTTTTACATGAATGGGTGATTTTACTACTCTAAAAAAAAGACAAAGTTAAGACCATTAACCTTTTGTGCAAATCTGGGAAACCATACATCATAGATCACTCATTATTTTGCAAATCTCTGAAACCACAAGGGTTTTTTTTTGTACTTCTCCCTTAGATTTATGTTAATCTAAAAATTGTGACATTAATTTAATAGTAAGCTTTATTGGTTCACTGTAAACATGGTTCAATTTATTTGTAGTTATTACGCAAGATGTCTTACATAAGAACAACTAGGGAAAAAAAACAACAACAAAACTTTCATTGCCAGTGAACAACATTATCCAACAAAACACTACAACTTTGTAAAGTCAAGTTTCACATGACATCTATCAAGTTAGAACAACTTTAAACCATTCTTAAAAAAACATCCTTCTTCCTTCCTTCATTGTTGAGGATTTTTTCTAATTACATCACTTATCTTGCTTTGTTGTATTGGAAAATTCATAACCGCACAAGAATGTTGGAGGAACTCCGGCGTCGATAGTGAGACTTTCGTACACGGTGGTCGAGGTGTCGAAAGCGGTGGTGGTAAGAGGATCGAGATGGAGGTTCTTGGCCATTCTTCACAATCAGGGAAAGCATGACTCATGGTTAGGAATTTAATATGAATGGGGTTGGATTAGTTAAGGATTTCATATGAATGCGAAGGAATTTGAATCCTCAATGATTAATTTATTATTTAATGCTAACTTTCTACATCTTTTATGAAGTTTTTAATAAAAAATGAGCTATGTCAGCACAAACCAAACAACGAGACTAACGCCCATTATAGTTTGGACTCAGAATTCCCAAAAGTAAAAAAAGGGATTGAAAAGGCACTGTTCATATTGGAGGGACTATTTTGATATTTTGGCCATTTAGCTATAAATAAAAATATACCCATATTAAAAGAAAATTATAGAAAACCCCTCAATTTTTAATAATTTCAACCCCACAAAAATAAATTCCAAATGTTTAAAATATAAAATAAGTAAAATATTAATACATTTATGTTAGTTTTTAATGAAGAAAATGAGGGTGATTTTGAACTCAAGCTAACCATACACTCCAATAACCTGTCAGAATTAACAGCATCTAGGCTAATCACCATGATCCAAAAAGCCTAGTCCCATTGCTTCATAATTTAGCCCAATTATTCCACCATACCAATGAAGATCACCAGCGCACTCCACCTCCATCATCATCAAAATCATCTAGCATCAAATTTTCCTTGAGACCTCAAACACTTGATTATATGGTTAACAAAGAGCGAAGAATCAAGAATCTACAAACATAAATCACACTGATTACAGAAGAAGAAATGAAATTCAAGTCCTAGTTCAAAGAAGTCTTATATGAATCAGAAGGCATGAAAAAAAAATATTGTAGGAAATAGATAACAAAGAATGGAGAAATTTGAACTATTTCCATAATCCATTTCAGAAGTTAAGCAAATCATTTTTAAAAAATAATGGCTACTCAATATAAAAAATCATAGCAGAACAAGAAGTTTTGGGACAATTAACAACTGAAGAAGATCTCCCTGCAAGAATGGCATTGGCAAGAAATGCCTTCAAAGAATCTAGACATCAAGAATTGGGATGTCATTGTGAAGAAGGCTTCATGGTATCAAGTGTTCTATGAATCTTACACAATGGAGAAATTAGGAGATTAATGCCAAATGAAGACTCTAATCTTTTAAAACATGGATATATGTCTAGTATCATCCTGACCAGCCTGAAGCAAGGAAAAAGATGAAGCCAAACACCACATTAAGATGACTCTCCTAAGACATCACAAGCCATGTCAGACAATACTTACTCCAAGTGACATGAAAAATCTTATTGTTCCACGAGACGTCAAGACTCATCTAAAATTATGGAGGGCTTGTGCTATTTCTACATATTGGAAAAGAGTAGATCTAATCATTGTTGGCAACCAAAGATGTCGCTTAATTTTGGAGACAAAATTAGTGACGATGTATGTTGATCATTGCATGCACCCTTTATATTATCCCTTTCCCAACCTAGTCTCTTAGATGCCTGCAATAGAACACCATATAAAGTGCATTATTGCATAGGCTCGAGAATATCTATTTGGAAACTACTTAAGGACAAGTATCCCATTAAAAAGAATAAATGGTCCTATCTCAAAGCTCTCAAGGTTAACCTGAAGGTCTAGATGAAATTAGAGAACAAAATTTATATAACATAATGGAAGGCTAGATTTTTAGCCTAGGATAGTGGGAACTATGGGCTCAACCCTTGGTGTTATCCAGCACTTTATTGTTTGGTCTTAGCAAGTACTTTCTACTGCTTGCTTTTACTATTTAAAAACCATGGGAGCTCAAGATATTAGCCCTTGGTTTTGTAAGTTGTTTTCTTTTACTCTTTTAAAGCATAGAAGAGTTCTTTCCTGTGTCTACATAAGAGAGCCTTCTCCTTTGTTGTAGGATGATCGAGAATTTGAAATAACAATCCAGCCTTTTGAAAACCCTTTGCTTCCACCTTCCTTCTTTTAACTTTTAGTTCATTCGGTTTATTTACTTTAGTAACTTGAAGAGTATCACCTTTCCCCAATGGTATCAGAGCTTGTGTTTGGTTTCTTAAGGTAAAATTATTATTATAGATTAAAACTTCACTCATTTGTGATAGATGAATCCTTTGGGGTAGACCCCTTGCGAGATCCCCCTTGGTTTCTTCTTAAGATAAAATAATATTGTTTTAAAATTTATGCTTCTCCAATCCTTTTAAGAGAATATCACTTAATTGAGCTTAAAAGCCACCTGTGCTATTATCCCTTCCTATAGCTTGTCCTCAACCAGTTCGGCGCATTACACAAGTATCTTTCTTTTCAATTGTTTAAGAAAAGGCTATCAGCTTCTCTCTGAATATTGACCACCACCTGATGGCATCCGAGAAATACCTGTTTAGTACCTGAGGACAGCGAAAAAAAGGAAGAAGTGGTGCTTGATGGGGTCCTTGGTTTAATATTTGCAAGAACTATTCGGAATTGGACTTGTTCTTGTTTAATGTAAACTTAATGAAATGGAGAAACATAGGAAACGGTTTTAATGCGACTATAGAGCATAAACTGCCATTGCTTTTGTTCCTAAGCCTTTTTCATGCATTCCTATAATTCCCATAAGAAATAATCCTAAGTGTATTATGAAGAAACCTAATTCTAATAAAGGAAACAATAGCTTGACAATCTACCCTAAGGTGGCGCTCTTCAAGTTGTTAAAGCAATTTGAAATTACAATCTTGCCCTATGAAAACCCCTTTTGCTTCCGGCTTCCTTCATGTGAGTAGGAGAGCATATGTTTGATTGTTAATGATGATTGTACAGTCTACTAATTTATTAGTTAAAATAATTTAGTTCACAAAAACATCTCTAATAATTGATTAGTCAGTAGCTACTCACTCCGTTCATTTTTACTTATCACGTTTTGAAGCTCTTCTTTATTCTTTTTTACTTGGCACATTAGAAATTTTGTGCAGCATTAAATAATTTTTTTCCAAATTTACCCTTTAATTTAATATACTTGTACAATTTTCAATAAATCAAAATCAACTAAGTATTAAATCATATACTCTACTTAGTGGAGTTGTAAATATGGGTAGTTTTGGAAAGTAATAAAATTTTATATAAAATTTAGATTGTCTACTAATTTCAACTGATTTTCTTAATTAGTGTGAAGTAGATAAATTTGACAAGTAAAAAGGAACAGAGGGAGTATTTCTCTATATTGTTGAGAAACTATTTCTTTAGAAATATAATTTCTAATAGCACTTGTGTTTATTATTCTTATTACAAGGTGCTTATATCCATCTAGAAATTCTAAAAGAAATTCTTTGTTTAATTAATTATTATTTCTAAGTCTAATAAGATAACTGTACAAGTCATGTTCTACTTGGAGCTCAACTTCTTCAAATCTCTATTCTTGCTCTATACATTCTTCTATCTGGATTCCCTTACCTTTGTCTTCTATCCAGTGAGACTCTGATAATAGCAAATTCTTTTTCATATAAACAGTCTTGATGTCTATGAGGATCTTCTTTATACGTTAGACCAGTGATAGCAAATCTCGGGACACATTCTACTTTTAATGCATTTTTTTTCTTAGAATTTCTTGTGTTTGTGCATTGTCTTGATAATTAGACTTCATTACTTTCTGATGAATTATTTTATGAACTTCAAAAATCTGTGGTGGGAAACTTGCCTATTGTTCTTCCTTGGATATTTTTCATTTCTTCTACATATTGTGCTAGCTCCCTGTAATCTTGTTCCATCTTTTCTAATTTTGCTTCTCTTTCTATTTTTTTCTTTCTGCTTCCATTCTATTTCAGCTTCTAGAATTTCTATCTTTTGTTGTTGGGACATAAAATATTCAAGATTTTGCGCTTATTGTGTCACATCCACCCCTTCTGCCGAGGTAAATGTGGCACCCATCAGTTAAAAATCCATTTTAACTGGAAACTGACTCCCCTCAAAAATCAAATCAGGCTTACAAATAACAATTTACAACTTTACACCAACTACAGGATTCAAATACATAAATATAACAAATATAATTACTCTAATTTGCGGGTACTACCGCTACAAGATCACGACATCAATAAATAGAGAGAAAAAGGGACCCACTGCAGTCCTAGACTCAACCCTGACTAGCTCTAAACTTGATCAGGCGATCTAGGGTCCTGCTCCTGTAGCTACACCACATTCAGTTGGTCGGTAGTGGCTTAATAATTTCAAATACTTAAATGCAGTGTATATAAAGCATATAGACATCAATCTCTCAAATAATTTTCTCAACTTTCACAAATACCCGAATTCTAGCAAAATACAAGTTTTAAAGAGTATTTTGAAAACATGAATTCATCACAAATCAACATCAAACCAATTTTCCAAGAAAATCCAAATTGTTGTGAGAGACTGCCCTCCTAAGAGCGGCAGCTGGGCTTCGCCCCCTCATCACCACCCAAAATAGCAAGTGATGTAAAAACCGTCATCAAATCCACAGCCTGAAAACGCTCCCCGACTTAGCTGCTGTTGCAACTAGGTTGGAAGCCGCCAAGGTCTTCGCACCTTTGACGTTGGCCCATCGGTCCCGTGTGGTGACTCCGGGATCCCGATGTATCATCCAATCAGGGCTCTACGCTCCCACCTGATCTGGACAAATCAACACTCAGGTCCACCACACCACCTCTAAAGGCTGGCCAGTGGGGACCCACTACTGCAATAGTTGGGCCTTAGCCGGCTGTCACCATCCAAAACAACATTTAGATGTAGCAATAAAACAAACTGTATAATTCATATCATAGGGTCCTTATCCAGGACAAGCATTCACAGTACAATACATGTATAATACCAGAAAAAACCCAAATCCAGGATACTATTTCTATACTAGGAATGAAAACCGGTTCCCACAAATATCAGCCGTTGAAAACATTTTTTAATACGCTGACATGATTTCACAAATCATTCCAAATCAAAAGCATATCTAACCATTCAAAAATAAATACATTAACTGAATAATTAAATCACATATACATGTATTTTTCACTATTTACAAATACATATAATTTATACAAAACTAATGTATCAATACGATTGTCAGTGAACATCAACGGAAAATAAATATAAGTATATTTCAACATTATACGCAATTAGACATAATAAGATGAAATAGTTAAACCATTATTTCCAAAATACTAGCATTTAAATAATTATTTCAAAATAATAATAATTAATCAATTATTTAAAATAATAGCCACTACTGAACTCACCCTGGTCTCCTGGGTTCCTTGCTAGACTTGGAACTCCCTCCCAAGACTGAACAACACCTAACAATATAACATAATAAAAATAAATATAAATATCACAATTAAACCCAAAAAAAAATACAATAAACCAATATCTGACTCTCTAATTGGCCCACTCACTCCAATCGGTTAAAACCCGATCTTGCATAATTAGACCGGCCTCCAATTGCATTTAAATAAACCCAATTTAGGCTAGACCATTCTGAACCACCTCAATTCCACTGAACCAAGCTCAAATTCACTAAACCAAACTCAAATTCATTGAACCAACCTCAATCTAGCCAACCAGCCTTGAACCAACTCCAATTCTTGTACAAAATCGATAAACCAGCTTGGTTTTAACTCGAACCCAAATTTTTCATTGAATTGGTTCAACCCTCAAATCCTTAGCTCAACATCGAAACCAAGCACAAATCGGGTCTTTAACCCACTCAATTTAACCAAACAATTCAAATCCAACCACACTCAATTTGATTTGATCAAACTTAGACTCAAAAATCAATTCAATTGAACCCAACCAATCCAATTCTCATCCAAACCCAACTCCAATCCATTTAATGAATTTAACTAAACCAAATCAAATTCTCTTCACTTGATTTGATCAAGCCCACTCAACCAAATTAAACCCAATTCAATCAATTCAATTCAACTCAACCAAATCAATTCCAACTTGGTTAGATCCTACCAAATCAATTCGCTAAACACAACAAATTCCAATCCGACCATCATCATTAACATCTTAATCATCATCATCATCAACTTAATTAACTAAATCAAACCCTAATCTCGGTACTACAGTAATACTACAGTAAAAGTGAAATTCTCATCCTCCATTCAAGCTAGATTTATCATGAATACTGAGGTTTTCTCAAAAACAATTTCAAACACTCATCATCTATAATAATTAAACATGTTTTTCTACTCAAATCCATCATTTTTCTTCATCAAATCCACCAAATATACATATATACATGCATACATACATTCATTCATAAAAAATACACCAAGAAAAACTCTTACTCAAAGCGAGGTCATCTCTCCCAGTAAGCTTCCTACAGCGATCTCCAATCCTCAATCTTAAATCTCCCATTTTTCTTCTCATTTCATTTTATCCCCCTCTCTCTCTCTCTCTCTCTCTCTCGGGTACTGTAGCAAATGAAGGAGAAGAAGATGAACAAACCATCAAAATCTAGATTTTTCTAACTTATGTTTTTCAGCCGAAATTCACTTTTTAGTCCCTCAAAAATATAATATATTACAAAAACAGTCCCTAAAAAACTCACCAATGGTCCCCTGAATTATGAAATAGTATTCTCAAAAGGTCCTTTTAAAACTATCCAATGGTCCCTGAAGTATGACACAGTATTTCAAAAAGGTCCCTACCGCCTTACCTTTTCAGTCCTTAGTTTTTAGAAACATTTTCATATCAATCCTTTTTCTATTACTTTTTTAATCCAAAAATCTTTTTAAAAAAACTTTTCATTTATCCTTATTTTACTTGGGGTTTCTACAAGATTACTCTTATAAAGCTCGTAGTAATACCCTGAATATATTTTTCCAACAGTTATCCAAAGATTCAGGGTATTACATTTTGTGTAGGAGAAAGTGAAGAAGAAAGGAATTAAGGATTTTTCTATTGCTTGTTCATTGGTCATGAGAAAATGTTTATCATGGGTTCAGATAGTATAAAGGAAATGATTTGGATTATTTTTCAAGGCCCAAAGATTGTCAAGTAGGACATGTTGTGTGGTTAATTTGTGAGGAGTTCGAAATCTTAATCTTGAATTTGGGCGGGTACATAGGTAATTTTAGGATTAAATCTAGGGGAAAACCTCTTTTGTTCTCCAAAATAGTACCTACAAAGATTTTTAATTAGTTAGTTTAATAAATTTATTTCTACCTTTCTACTCTTAGATTTTTTTAAGTTTGCAAGACTTTTATTATAGTAAGAAACACAAATGGAACTACTAGTCTTGTAGCCACAATTCTTGCTAATTTAGATGAGCATGTCCCTTTTTTGATAGGATCAAGATACATAATTCCTAGAATCCAGAAAGTTCACGAATGGACTCACCGGCTCAGCAACCACAATAACATTCAAATGGACAAACTATGGGTTTTGTATGATTGTTGAGCTTAAATAAATATCTTATTCTAATGTACTTAAATTATTTTAAACCGTTCTACTTCTTATTCTAAAGTAATAATCCTCTGTTCCAATGTTATTTCCTATTTTTTGCCTGGATTGTCCGGAGCATCTAGTTCTCCTCCTTCTTCTTTTATATTTTTTTCTTATGATCCTTCCTTTTATCATGTCAATTAATCCTTGTGTATTTTCTACTATTCTAATTCTGGAGTATACTATAGGATATCTTTGGATGGTTTTCCCCTTAAATTCTTGTAAATCATTTATCAGGCTATGTAATTTCTCTAAAGTTTCTTCTTTCCTATCCTTTTTTCTACTTTTAGTTCTATACAGTATAGAAATTGTTTCTTCCATTTATTGATTATGATATGTTTCTTAAATCATTTTACTTAATTTATCTTCTAAAATATCATCTACTCCTTTAATATGTTCTATGTAAATATGAAAGTCATTTCTTATTATACATTCTCCAAAAAATACAACCATATATTAGTTGATAGATTATTTTCTGATTTTTTATAACATAATGAAACAATAGCCTAACAGTCTATTATAAAAGTGAATTTTTATGAAGATATTATGAATAATTTAAAATTTTCTAAGACCTTGATAACAGTCATTATTTCTACATCCGTGCTAGAAAAACTAGTGTTATATGTTCCACTATCATACCAACTTACCTTTTCATCTTTTATAGGACTTTATTTAGTAGGTCTAAATTTTAAAACTACCCCCCATCCTCTAATTATGCAATCAAATTCTATAATTAAATATGAATGTTGTGGAGGTAATTCTAAAGGCTTAAGTATTCTAATGGCATCTTTTATTTTTTGAACTAATTTAATGTCTTCATTATTAAATCTTCTCTCACCTGTTTGTTTAGTTTTATTATAAAGTGGTCCTACTAAATGGCTTAATTTAGGAATAAATTTTTTTTGCATAATTTAATTTTCCTAAAAAAGATTGAACATGTTTTAATCCTTCCAACTTATGAGACATTTCTAATATACTAATAGAAATATGTTTTTGTAATTCTATTTGTCCTAGTCATATTATTACTCCGAAAAATTCTACTTTCCTACATCCTATCTTTATTTTTCTTTTTCTCGAAAAGAACTAGTCCATCTCTTCACATTTATGAAAGAAAAAATTAATAAATGTTCTATATGTTCTTTCAAGGTCTTACTAAAAATTAAGATGACATCTATATATTTTACTATAAACTCATAATTTCTAAATATATTATCCTTTTTCCGTTGAAAAATTTGAGGAGCATTTTTAATCCAAATGGCATTACCTTCCATTCATAATGCCCATTATGACTAATAAATGTTGTTTATTTGTTGCTATTCTCAAGCAAGTTTTACTTGCCAAAAAGCCATTTTTCAAATCAAATTTACTATAAAGATAAGTATTTCTAATTTTATTTATTAATGATTCCTTATTAGGTAATGGATATCGATCGATTATCGGCCATATCTATCATATTTTTGATACTCACCGGATAATTGATCTTCCAACTATTTAAAAGTTCACTTAAATTTTCTATAAAATTAGTAATGATCATATTATCTAGAGTATGAGATATTCTTTTTCTATTGCATTTACAAACGTCCAATTCCCATTTATCAATTAATTTTGTCCATTTTGTGAGGTGCACTACACTAAGTATTAACATCCTTTTTCATGTTTAGGCATTTTTCACGATAACTTCTAAATGATCCAGATCATCCTCTTCCCTTTTTGATAAGTTTGCTCTAGAGCATGAAGTAAATTCATAACTAGAAGGAGCTTGAAAGAGGTCGGGGTTGTCCTACTAATACGTTCTGTGAAAGTTAAAGTTACAGGAGTGTTTGTTAGAGTGGTTGAAGAACTGGTAGCTTGATTATTACCTCTATTACTTGCTCTAGATTATATTGTATTCATTAATAATTCTTCTATATTTATTTCTTCTAATTGTTTTATAAATTCTTGATATTCTTCATTTTCATTGTACAATTCTTCTACATAATAATTTTTATTCTCGTTATTTTGAATAACTTAATTTTGAGATTTAATTAGGTAATCCTCATATTTATATCTAAGCTTTATTGAAAAGCTTACATCATCTATATCTTTTGATAATTCTTCAAAATCTACAGTCCGTCCATATCTTGGATATAAATTTACTATTTTTTTCCATTGTTTTTAACAATAATAACTTTCTATAACTTCTAATGGTTCTTCCAAAATTTTCTTTTGTTGTTCAAGTTGTTCTAAATCAGTATTATACCACTTTTCAAAAAGCTTTTTTCTTATAGGATCTGGTTCATTTTCAATCTATGTTCTTTTTTCTTCTTCCAAGTCTCTTTTATCTTCTAAATATTTCCTGACTCTAATAACCAATTTAATCTTCTATTCATATTTTGGTAATCAATATAATCTTTGTAAAAGCTAAAGTTTCTTTAAGAACTATTTAAAATGATAGTAAATTTCTTTTTCGATCAAAGAAAAATTAAAATCCTTAAGTAATTCCTTCATCCTCTTCTTGTTCTTGGCTAGTAGATGGCTAATTTCTACAATCTGTCATCTTAAAACTGACTCATCCTCCTTAGTGTTCATAATATTCTACTTGATTGGAGACTAATATTCCCTTTTTTCATGTATTAATTATATCTAAATCCCATTCCAATTCTGCTCTCAATTCTAAAGGGTTATGTTTTGCTTTTAAAGTTGCAACACCCTTTCTCCCTAGTACCTCACTTACTTTTAAAACAAGTTTTAAAGTGCATCTAATTCCATTAGGCCACTTGCCCTATGAATGCTTTTGTAATATGGAAATTAGGTTCTGTTATTGTCATATTATATCCTCTAGATTTAATGGCAATTTTGATATGCCTATATAAAGTACTTAGAGATACTAAAAAAATCAAGAGTTATATATACCAATTCTAAGTTTTTGGTCATATCTACCTCCATTAAAGCTATTATCGCATCAATTGTTTATTCAGAATGTCTAGTATCTACTAGGCTTATTAATACTTTTATTCATAATCCTTTTCTATGCATGCCTATAATTCCTATTAATATTAATCCTAGATGAGCTACAATGTAGCTAGCTTTTGTAAGTTTTTTATATAATTCTTCTTATATTAAATCTAATAAAATTTGATTTCCTACATATAGACTACATATTTGGATTTCACTATAATGTTTATATATTACACTTTTAAACTATAATGTCCCATGTTTATAAAGTTGTTCTCCAGAAATTAATTGTATATTTTTTTATTCTTATTATTTCCATTTGTTGTTGTGGTGATAATACGTTTTCTATAGTTCTTATTGAGTTTTTTTTTACCTATAGATAAATTCCATATTAAAATCCTTCAAATATTATTGACATTTTTATTACTTTTATAATAGGTTGTTCACTCATTTTAACAATATCTTGGTTGTATTTTGACCCACTTAAATTCTAAATCTTTTTCCATCTATCCAAATTATTGTTATTATTATTACAATAAGTAATTTTAATGAAATAGTTAAGTTTAACCTTGGTAGCTAAAACATGACAAACATTTTCTAATAATGAATTAACTAAAAGATGATTCAGTAAATTTCCAAAACCTTAAGTAGATATAATATTTAAATCATGGATAGAAAAGAAACATGAAAACTTATCAGAAATAGGGCCAACAATCCTATTTACTTTCAATCATCTAAGGGGTTGTTTGGTTGCTGGTAAGTTAAATTACATGTAATTCAAGTTACAGTGTAAGTGAAAATGTTGTATTTTAACTTACATCATTGTTGTTTGATTTGTTGTAACTGAAAATGTTACTAATGTTGCATTTACAAATGTTGTATTTTTTAATTCAATTATTCCTAGACAAAAGACATCCAATTCATCAAAAAATGCTAAAACATAGTTTTTGTGTGTTTTTATTAGGTTTTATTTTGGAAAATTATTTCTTTGCTTTTCTTAAACTTTGAATCGATTCTAATTTTCAAAGCTTTCTTATCTCTTAAAAAAATTCTTATTTTCTTAATTCTGTCACTAGTTTGATTGTTTTTTTTTCCCCTATTTTGTTCAAAACACCAAATAAAATTTATGACAAATTAATATTATTGTGCTAATGAAAGTTCATTTTTAATGAATTATACCCAAACATCCATAAACCATGCATAAACTATATCAGTTATAATTTAGTTAATGTGCTAAGAAAGAGCTTGGACTCATTCAGGGACAAAACATACTAATGAAATTTATATTTATATTTGAATTGAGAAGCACCTAAATATAGTTGTGTACTTTCACCAAACTAGTAACTGAAATACTAAACCAAAATTGATAACATTATTATAAAAAGAAAATAAAATAAATAGTTGAAATAAGAAATACATGGAAAAAATAGCTTCCAAATGATTACCAGCATTTAATAGACATGGCAGATAATCTATATAATATTACAACTCAAGTTAGAGTTTATTTTTATTTTCTCTGAATCAGGTTCTGAGGCCTTGCAGGCTTATGGGATTTACGCCCTGTGGTTTTGCGGCCGTTTGTCCGCTCACTGGGTCCGACCGAGCCAGGTTCACGGCGTGACAAATTGCAAATGCATTAAAGGGAGACACGAGTCAATTTATTAGTAAACAATTGCTTGATGAGATCATGACTTTAAGTGAGCACTATACTGAATATGATCATGGAGAGACATATGACTATTTGCTTCAAAATCTTCTTTTAGCAAATGGGTTTATGAACAAGACTCATTCCCTTCGTTGGCTGAGTAACTCGGTTACTCAGTGAGTGGGTGAAAATAGGTGAAAAACTTTCAAACACTTTCAAATATAGAACAAGATTATTCAAACCTTTCCAGAATATTGGTAATTAAAAAACCACAAGTAAACGTTAGTCAAGAAACCATATACAAGTACGAATACATAAACATAAGTTTCCAATGCACAACTTTGCAAACACTTCTCAATATCGTCATTAACTAAATACGAAATCCAGAAATACAAATCTTAGAAAAATAGAAGCTCCCAGACATGATTTCAAACAAAATGTCTCCAAATTTACTATAGATAACAGATGGCCATTTATTATTGCCGTATGGACACGGTATTAAATGGTCATTTATTATTACCAAATGGACACGGTATCAGACGACCGTTTACCACCGAATGGACACAGTATGAAACTGTAGTCTCAATTTTCCAAAAATTCTTGTTGACAAGGTTAGTATTTAACCCCTACTGATAGCGTTGAGAACAGTTGATTTGGAGACTAAAACATTAAAAAAAAAACTTGTAGAATGTTCACAATTTTTTCTCAAATATTCAAATAAACAGAATTTCAGAATCCCGCTTTAGGGGAATAAGTAGATAAATAGAAAGTAAATGTAGAATTTAGTGAATAAATTACCAAGTCATTAATACATACCAATCATTCTCAAAAATCAAGAGTAAAACCATTGTATAACCAAATAAACAAATAAGCGAGGTTAAATTTGAGCAAATTAAATAGGGAAATAACATAACAGGTAAATGCACACTCCAACACATAATTATATGATTGATAAAATCCATAATTCTAACTATTCTAATACATATAACGTCAAGATTCCCATTATAAAGCTTGATTACATGCATACATCTACCTCACATCCATCAATCATGCTTACCAACCTAAATATAAGCCAAGGTAAAGATATGCTGCAAGATAATTTAAGTGCTTATGTGATAAGAATGTGAAGTGTTCTTCCCTTATGATGAGCATTACTTTTATCAGGTTTCAGCGCTAATATGTGTGCATTTATGTTACTTTCATGCATATAGGGTTGTAAAGCCGAATGTTAGAGAAAGAAGCCAATGTAGATCGTGAATGCACCATTTGGAGGAAATCTTGAGAAGGATCAAATGCGAATATATAAGTCGGGTTCAAGATGAGAGAATGTGTGCCAACCTCCTCGTATTCAAGTTAGCACAATGATTTGGAGGGGTACAAAGATAGTCACATTCAAGTATTCTGGCTTGTGCATGTATAGCAAGATCTCCACCAATGTAGCCATTTATTAAAAAAGCAAAATGATTTATGACGTAAACATGTGCCCGTTTATGTAACCTCGATGAGAACATGAATTCGGGAGTATTTCGGGATGGTACTATAGCAGGGTACTGTAGCAATTCATTGTAGCAGGTACTGTTCACAGACGGACGAGAAAAGTGATTACCAGAGAATCCACACAGACATGTGAAAATTCTACACGCCCGTGCGTTAATTCCACAGGCCCATGTGGTGAATTTACAGGGGCGTGTGGATTCCCGATTCCAGCCCTATTTTCTCCATCTTTTCCCCAACTTGAGAGAGGGCGGCGGCTAGGGTTTTGAGAGGTATTGGCTAAGGATTGGGAGAGGTTCTACGGCTCCGACATCGAGCTCCGTTTGGAAGAAGGTTAGTGGGAGAGCTTTCGTCGACACCGATCCGGCGAGGTGTATCCTAGGCCGGACAAAGGGACCCTTGGACGAGTAGAGGCTTCTCCACAAGACCATCATCACGACTATCAAGGGGGTTTTCTAATGGATTACTTGTTTTTACATTCGATTTTATTGATTGTAACTAGCTCCATGGAGAGCTAAACCCCCTAGTGGGTACTTGGATTTATGAACCCTAGGATGTATTTATTTCATTAAACCTTGTTATTATGCTTTCATTAATTGATGTTTTATTTGAGTTCCAATATTGAATGCTTGATTGATTGAATGCTCCCTTAGAGTGACACTAAGGTTGAGAGTTCACCTTGGTAACCCTTGTGAGTGAGTGACACACCACGAGAGTTAGACAAAGCTAGATTGGAGAGGGTTGAGAGGGTGAGTCGAGAGGTAGTGGAGCGTCCCCTTTCTCCTCCGGTGTGATTTATCCTACCTCCATGTCCTCGAGTTCTTTACGGTTATAGTAGAGTGAATAGGCTAAGGGATGACTTTCAGCTGGGGCTTAGTTGCAGAGGCAATGGAGTGAAACGTTGAAGTGATTTTAGCACCTAGGGCTTATTTGTGACAGGGACCTTCCGCCTGGACCAAAGGGTTAGGTCTACATCTAGGAAGAGGATTTATCACTTGGAATCCCTAGAACTCATTGCGATTCTATACGAGTGCGAGGTTGAGAGATTGTTCAATTTCTCCTCCAGGACATGTATAGAGTTAGGCATGGTTGGCCTTAGATTTGGGACCATGTATCAAAGGATCTCCACGACTCATTAATGCATTAGTTAGAAAGCATAATAGAGGGTTTTGCACTTGAAACGATTGTCCTAAGCGGAGCAATATCCAGGTACCCCATTTATATCGATTGCCTTACCTCCCTTTTACTTGTGCTCTTTTTCTTGTCTCTTTTACTTTTGTTACATTATATCTTGTCACACAACTATTATTCACTTTTTGCTTAGTTAAGAAACAATTTAAGTGTTTTTATTCCCTACTCCATGTGGATACGATACCCACTCATCTAGGATTTATTATTTCGACAAACACGTGCACTTGCGAGACATACGCAAGGGGCGTTGTCAATAATCACTTAGCTTATTATCTTTCCCATTCAAGATTTCAACCACCAATACAATATAATTGAAATAGCCTCATATGAGTGTTTTTAAAAATTAATTAAACAACTTAAGACCCCGACAGATTTTTCCTCACATATAATTTCTACACCTTTACAAATCACCTAACTTTTTCTTTTAATGACACACACAGGGCTTCAACATATTCAGAAGTCACAAAGTATTGAGCTCTACAATTCACTCTGTAAATTTACATCTCACACTTCTTTGCATAAAAACACCTCTAAACATGCCTCATTCCATAACACATAACTCCAAAAATATGCTATCAAATACAAAGATATTTTCCAAAAACAAACTTAGGTCCATCTTGAACATTTACCTTGGTTAATTCATACCAAATTCAGTCTCCAAGAATGAGAAAAATCATTCTAAATCTGAAAATTCTGCATAGAAACATCATCTCGCACAAGCCCTTTTTAATAGATTATAACTCATAATCTATAAATCCAATAAACTTGAAATTTTGCAAGTTGAAAGTTAACGTGATAAGGAATATTTTCTATACTGGGCACTTTGTCTAATTGCACTTAGTGAGTCCGGAATTCACCTCTAAATCTACAAGTCTACACAGTAATACCTCTAGGGCATGTCAAATTGAATGGATCGTATCTCATAGAATGTATGTCCAATAAATGCAAACTTTGGCAGATAGATAGATTAAACAATTCACTACAATTTTTCAATTTTAATCTTTTATAAATTCTACCTCTATGGCCTCCAAATTTAGATCACAATTTTCAGCCATCTCATTATCATTTCGAGATATCAAGATACATTCATCTAACTTGACTCAAGTCATGCAAGAATATGAGATATCATTTTTCAAAAGTTTTTCACAATCAGTTGAAAAAGTATGATTTTTAAACATTTATCTAAAAATTTATACAACCATAAAAATTTCTTCTAGCAACATCTTCACTTCATTAATGACATCATTTTTCACCACACATCTCACAATCATATGGTCATTGATTACGAGTTAATTCTCAAAGCATTATGTCAAAAAAACTTGGCATGTATCATTCAAATATTCACATATGAGTTCCAACAATGCCATTTATGACCGATTTACATACACCAATCCTCTAGCATTTCTTTTCACCCTAATCAACCATTCTCTCCATCTAATACATGAGATCTACATAATCATCTTACCATAGATAACAATAAATCCAACTCCCAAAGGTTTTTCAATTTTTCAAAAAACGAAGTTGACATCAAGTATGGAGTGTATTATGCAACAAATAGAATTTTGGCAAACTGAGTAATGATGAGCCAAAATGTATATAACAAAAACCCTAGGATGTCGGGATAAAAAAATATCAATTAAATTCATGGAGGCCTTCCAATTAAGCATGGTATGTAATCCAACAAAAACAAAACCAATATTTCAACATGATCAAACCAAATCCACACCAAATCAAGTAAATACAATGTGCAAGACTTAAATAAAACAATGGTTCAATTAGCCCACTCACCTGAAATCTCTTCCTTCCCCCTACTTCAAAGGATCAATAACCATAAACAGCCAAGGGTGGAGAAAGATCATAGGTCTAGAGTTTGCAACTCATGGATGTGAATGGAGTTGGAGAAGACAAAAGATTGAAGATTTAAACAAACTCTCGGATTGCTACAATAACGGTTTGCTACATAAACGGGCCACTACAGTAATGGACTGCTACAATAATGGGCCAAATAAATGGGTACTAACACAATTTTTCCTAATTGATGCTCAACATTTCCCATAACTTCTTCCTCCACTTTATCACTTTTTCCTCATTTTTTACAGTTTTTGGCTTCGGAGGTGGAGCTCGTCGGTGTGTTGTTGGTAGGAGGTTGAGTTGGTGCGATGTCATCAAAATCATCGAAGCCTTGACTTTGGTTATCAAGATTGATTATTGGCGATTGTGGTGGTGGTTCCATTTGTGTGCCTAGGCTTCTAAAACTTTGAGCACCTATTCTCGCAAAAGATCCCGTTGCTTAATCATTTCCACATACAATTGCCATCTCTTTATAGTCTTGAATTGGC
>NW_024087698.1:0-75881 GCF_009730915.1 Dioscorea cayenensis subsp. rotundata
AGAGATCTAGATTCAAAAGAAAAGATTAGAGATGAGCTTTGAAACCTCTAATCGACAAATATACAACTCAATACTAGAGATGCCAAGGCCAAGAGAAGAAAACTCTAGAGATCATCAAGTAATAAGTTTGGACTTAGTAGAAGAAATTAAGTGGGAGAAAGCATGAAGAGGGAAGGATTTAGGATGGAGACCTAGGAGACTAAATTATGGCATTCAAATTACTTAAGAAAATAGTTATTTAAATGAAAATTCTTGTTTTTATTAAAAACAAAAAAAAAGAAATTTAGGAAAGTAGGAGCTTGATTAGAAGAAAAACAATGGCGATAAAGAACTAACAATGAATCAAAATTTGAGGTCTATAAGGCATTGATAAGCAACTAATTAAGTATTTTCCACTTATGAGCAAGACCTAACTATCCCATTACAACAAATGAAGGCAAACCAAATAAAGCCAGATCAAGAAATTAATTTTGGCTAGTAAATTATCAACAAACTTTCTTGATTTAAAAAGAGTATACTAAAACAAGTCTTTATTTATGCTCAAAATCATATATAATAGCATGGAAGTCACCCACCACTATCTTACATAAGTTTAAGATTACTTTATAAAAAACTCAACCTAAAGTAGAGACTAAGCTGAGAGACATTTGGTAGGATTATGTCTTTGAATGCCAAAGAGGATAGTTGTAGTAGTGCATTTCATTTGTAATATAGATTCCTATTATTAATAATAGCCATTTATTTTAATGTTCATATAAATCTTGTGATGCCATTTTAATTAGTTTTGAACATTATAATCCTTGTGTATTAAGTTAAACCATCAACTCTTTAATGGGATATGGATGATGGCACTGGAAGGGTTTGGCAGTTATACACTTAAATAGTTCCGAAATATGAGAATCTTTAATTGGGCATTAGAGATTTGTAAGGATTTGTATGACATATATTTTAACAAAGAGTGCAAGTTGAATACTATAGGATAGTGGGAGTATATGTCATAAATACATTGATGGTTGTCATGCACTGATAAGTAACTAAATGTATGTGTTTTATTATATGTATTTTATACACTTAGCATGTATTTTGTTAAGAATTGATGCTCGTTTTATGCTTAATCGTGTGTTATTTGCTTTCTAGGATACAAAGAAACCATGGAGAACATGAGGACATGATTAGGATGAAATAAAGGAGAAAATCATGATGTTCAGTACTGTAGCACATTTACAACAGTTAAATTACTGTAGTAGATTTACTATGCAATTCCTATGTAGCAAATACTGTAGCATCTGGAGATTTTTCTGGACAGAAACTTTTGCCTAACTCATGCGGCCTCTATACGGGTCCTTATCAGACCCATATGCCCTGATATTGACCCCAGTATACACCGATTTCTCATCATTTGGGCTTAATATGGTCTTCATACAACCTCCATACGGCTCGTAAAGCTTGGGGGTATAAAAGGAGTCTTTCAGGGCTAGAAAAAGGGTTCTTGGCCACCATTAGAAGAAGAAAAAACCTAGAAATGGTAGTGATCTTTCTAGGTGATTTCAAGGGCTTTTGATGCTTCAAAGCATCATCTTTCAAAGGGGAGATCTACTACCAAGGAAGAAAGGAGTCTTAGGATGAGAAAGCAACCTTCGGTTAGGGGAAGCATCATTCGATGATCCTTGGGAGAAGGAAGCATCATTCAGCCTGATCTACCTCATCTTCATCATCTTTTCATCTAAGAAGTGTCATTTATGAACTTCTATTGTCTTTTGATCTATATTGTTGTTTGCATTCGTTTGATGGCACACTAGACCCCCAAGCCCACCGGATGTCGGTGAACCTTGGATGGTTCATCATGTATTTGTGATGATTGCTACTTAATTATATTTCTTGGGTTTGATTTGTGATTTAATCCATTGTGCTTTCATGCTAGAATTACATATGGAGAGATCCATAGTTCTTTTACGAGTTGTACACGTTGATGTGACCTACTCACATGTATTAGATCTTGAATGGATTAAAAGAGGTAGCTTGTTGACATGTCAAGAGATGGGATGTTGGTAGCCCTCCGATTCTTAAGAGTAAACCTAAAAAGAGTTTATTCTTATCTTGCGATTTCCTTGTTCTTAATGCAATAGTAGGAATGTTGATTTGGAAGAGATTGCGATCAACACTCATATGGGATTAGGGTTCAACTGCTGAGAGATTGGGGTTGATCTTATTTAGAAATCCCTCGGTCCAAATCACCCTTGTGTCTTTACATGAGGTATTACTTGGTGATCTCGTACACTTGTGGGGAAGCAATCACGCACAACACTAGAAAGCACGCACATGACTCCCCGGCTGCAAGTGCACAGGTCATCATGTAATAAGCCTCCCACGCGAGTGCGAGAGGGTCATATTCAATAGGACCCAAGATCTACTGTTACTTTTTCCTAGTAGACACTATCTAGTTGATCGATTATTGGATTTGTTATTTCAAAAATATAAACACAAAGATAAAAAATACAAAAATGAGAAAACAAATAAAACGACTAGAAGAACACAACTCGACAAACGAAGAGTGAAAAAACGCAATAAGAAATGGATGGCATAGGGCAAGGATCCCCTCGGAAGAAGAACAAGTACAGATGATCTAAAAGTGTAAGAATGGCTAGGTTTGGTTCGTTAGACTCGGATGTCAACTACCCCGGAACCTCCGTGATGTAGCTCTAATCTAGTATGGGTTCCTCTATCCGGAGGACACCCCTACAATGTCTTTGAGTCCAAAGAGTCTCAGCTAGGGTAGTTCTAATGCCCTATGAGCTAAAACTAACCTTAATACCCACAGGGGGCTACCGGCACCCGAAACCTTCGCCAGATAGGCACATTGAATTCCTATTCAGTCATCGTATGACCTAATACATGCAAGTATCCCGCTATACATACACAATTCATTAATCAAAATCTATGGAATCCATCCATTGTAGATTGAACAAAAATACAATAGATTGAAACCAAACCAACAAGCCAAATAGATCAAATACACAATAATGAAATTATCCAAAACAAGGTCTTCTCCGAAAAGTTCACCGAATGCCCAGTGGCCTTAGGAGTCAAGTTCCACATAACAAGAGAGAGATACATAATTAAAACAATACTAAGGCTCAGGAAGACTCACCTTGAATGTAGGCTAGATGGTGGTGACAAGAGTCAGTGGATCTGTGTTGTTGATTCCTCGATGCTTCCCTTGCTTCTACCTTCTCGCCTATATTCTACCCTTCTAAGGTCCCTTCTCCGGCCGATGAGCTACTCCGGTGATGATGGTGAAGATGATGGTGGAGAATGGTGGTGGAGATGAACTAAAAATGGCCGGTTGCGTGTTAGCTTTGACAAATCATCCATTTTTTCTGTAAAGAGGCTCATTTTTGCTCTGAACAATCTCCTAATGACTTGAAATAAAAAGAAAGGAAAATACAAAGTAAAGCCATCCTCTCTCACTCTCTCTTTCTTTCTAACCCTAGCTGCTATTTCGGAGAGGAAGAGAAGGTTGTTTTTTGGATTTTGGTGTGTGATCTAGAGGCGTGGGACTTTCATTTGATATTAGTAGAACTAGGATGATCCAAGGAACAAATGTAACACATCAAAGGAATAGATTTGAAATATCGAAAGGTATTTTTCATATCTTTATTTAATTATAAATGATTGAATTAGGATGTTCACTAAATCAACTAGTTAATATTGCATTTTTGTTTTGCTTTTTGCATACTTTTGATTGTTTCAAATAATTTTATGATGTTTTCTTGCAATATTACCTGCTATCCATGACTGGAATAACCTAAATCTTAGGTATAACTAAAAAGATCATATGGTAAATAGTGAAAAGGATAATGGGCAAGAGGGGTCATGGCTCCCATCTATCCTTAATAGAGAGTGATTATGCCATCGGATTTTCCAGTCTTAGGCATAGTTGTCTAGTCCCAAACAATGTAGAACTTTGGATAAAATCGATGAACCCTAATGGCATTAACCTCAGTTTTAGCAAGCATATAATAAAAGGTTTAGTTTTAGAAATAACATCATGAACAAGATTGAAGTTATGAATATTAAGAACTTTAGTAGAATTCTAGCAGTTGATGGTTAATAAATTTATAATAAAATACAAATAAGAGATTGGAGAAGTGATTAGAGCTCCAAGTTACTCAATTAGTCTTTCTTAGGGTTTGAATCTATCTTACTTGAAGGTCATGTACAAAAATTTCCATCTTAATCTCATTATAGTGAAAATCCAAATTTATGATTCTATTTGGATCCCTAGGATCATCATCAGCATCTCCCTCTATGATTACCGATCCTATTAAGTTGAGGTCTTTTGCAAGGCAAAGCAACTTTATACATTCCTTCTTGTCATTTCAAAAATCACAGGAAAATTATCAACGATCAATAATTACCTAACACAAGGGATAATGAGAAATTAATAGCTCTTTGCCCAACCCCGTCAACTATAATAAGCCTCTCCTACCTAGCCTAAATTAATGGAGATGAAGAGCCCAAAAGTGAACTACTAGGCTAGCAGCTATAATTTCCTAATCCATAGTTTTATTAACCTAATAATAAAAAAAATAAATGAAGTTTTCCTTAACACACAAGACTTATATCAAGGTTAAATGAGATTAAGCTTCATGCAAAAGCTATGTATACTTAAACTATAGTATGACATGAATATGGTCATAAATTTTTAGTAGGTGACTATAGCACACTGGATTCCAAAACTTCCTTTTCGCAATATTCTCGAGGAAAGTGATAAAGTTGCAGTGAAACTATGGCCAAGGAGAGCTTCTCAAAAGCAAGCTATAAACTTTGCCTCCATGTGACAATAAAATACCAAGTCATTAACAATCTAAGAACCTTCACACAAAAGATGATAGTACACTTCAACCTTACAAATTAATAGATAACATAATATCCATTTGGTATTTCTACAATAATAAAGTCCCTTAGACCCTACTTAGAATTCGAAGGAGGTTAGTTTCAACTATTTGATGGGATATCCTTGTCCAAGAAGGTGCTATATAGAGTGAGGTGCATGGCCTTATACACTGTATTTAGGGACATCAAAATTAGGATGAAAACCATTAATAACAAAGGCTATTAGCCTACTAAGAGTATTTCCTTGAACTAGCATAAAATTTCTAATAGGGGTATGCCATTTGACAACTACCTTCACTCATGAACTATTGAGAAAAGGGAGTAATTTTAATAGAGTTTCTTAAAGCAAGAGCCCAACTAAGGATAAAGGACGTTCAACTAATGAAGAAGATCCATCTCCACATGCAATCATGACATGGAAACAAGATGAACGAAGATCACAAAGGAATATAGAAGTCTATAAAGACCTTTGGAGCTTGAGAAGTGAGGTCACCTTGAGAGACTACTTGCCACATGAAGTTTAGAATAAGGTCCTTCTGAAAAACATGGTCACAAATTATTAAGGATAATTAATTTTATAAACATGCAAAGTTTAATGTTGAAGCATTAATTTGGGGGCTATACTTAAAAATATTTTTTTAAAAAAATAAATCTATATAAATATTTTATATTAAAAATGTGAAAGTTAATAAACAAGTTATAACATCCAACAACTAGCTCTTTAGCATTAAGCCAATTTAGTAATAATAAAAAAAGGATTAGTACGAGTGGCCCTAGTCCAGCCCAAAAATATAAGATATGCTTTATGAACTACCTCATGTCAACCTTTTGCTTAAATTAAGCAAATGTACATATAACACTATTCAAATTATTTGATATTTATAATTTCTATATAAGCAATAAATATTTTACTGACCTTAGTTGAGCCTTACCAAACAAACTCCCAGTATATTTGAGCTTGACTCATGTTCACATACGAGACTCTTTTTATACGAAACTCTCGGAGTTATGTTTATTTGAGTAAAAAAATAAAATGTTATATTAAAGTATAATTTATAAGATAATAAAATTTGATGAGGTTCATGGTAAATACAAACTTATATTTATGTAGGTTTCAATGATTAATTTAAGTTAAAATAGGTTTATAGTACGTCTATAAGTATCTACTCTAAGTTTGAGTAGAATTAGTTAATTTGAGTTTAAATGTACATATAACACTATTCAAATTATTTGATATTTATAATTTCTATATAAGCAATAAAATATTTTACTGGCCTTAGTTGAGCCTTACCAAACAAGCTCCCAGTATATTTGAGCTTGACTCATGTTCACATACGAGACTCTTCTTATATGAAACTCTCGGAGTTTTGTTTATTTGGAAAAAAATAAAATATCATACTAAATTATAATTTATAAGATAATAAAATTTGATGAGGTTCATGGTAAATACAAACTTATATTTATGTAGGTTCCAATAATTAATTTAAGTTAAAATAGGTTTATAGTACGTCTATAAGTATCTACTCTAAGTTTGAGTAGAATTAGTTAATTTGAGTTTACTAAGACCTGATTTTTGTGGTCTATAATTTTTTATAAAACACTCTCTATCCAATTTTGTGTGCTACAAGATGGGGTAGTCTGGTGTCTCTAGTATAGGTGTGTGGGTCTTTGGTGAAGTGTTCACTTACCCATTAGGGTATAGAAAGGTAATCCCACTTAGTGCTTCTTCCGTTGTCAATATACTCTTATATGAATAATAAAATTATCAATTGCCTCCCTATTATTCTTGCTTCCAAAAATTGTTATCGAGTGCCCGTAAGAGACACCGAATTTCTAAGAAGGATCTTAGACAATTAATGGCTACTACTAAAAGTTTGGAGGGAGAATTTTGATTAATGTAAGATCTAGATAGAGGTACTATTTGGGTAACAAGAGCTTCTGGAGATCATTAAAGGAGGTTTACTGAACCTGCGGATCCTAGCGTACTAGCGTAGGATAAGAAAAAGTTGTAGTAAGTAGGAAAAAGGATCATAAAACATTATGTTACATCTTTTAGGTGGTGGATTCAACACAATTAGAGATGATGGATGATGAGTGCACTTTGTATATATGTTTTCATGCCCTAAATTTTATTATTTTGTTTGTTTTCAAGTTTACTTTTATATATGAGCAATGCTATTATGGGTATTTGTGTAATATATGCAAGAATAGGGGGCTCAATATCATTTGGAGTGAAATCGGGAAGAAAACAAGGAAATATTCAAAAGGAGTTCCAGTACTCAAGCTCAACATGGGTTGGACACGCTCGTGTCATACCTTTTGAAGTTCTCAGCCTGATGTTGATCCAGCAAGAAGCCAGTGTAGAAGGACATTTCCAAGTTTGACATGATAAGAACATAATTGTGTCCATGCCCCTGAAAAACCCAGGCCAAAGGTGATTTTATTGAAGAATAGGTGACACGTGCTGCGTGCTCCTTACACGATCGTGTCACATGGTTGCACGGTCAAGACATGACCGTGTCCCTTCCACTGAAGTTTCTAGCAAGAGACACTCCATTTCACTCAATTTTTCCCTCAACATGAAATGGTCTGGACACACTCGTGCGCGAACCGTGTCGAGCCCGAATCTTCTCTTTTTAACTCCAGTTTTTATGGGTTTTGGTTTCATCTTTGTTCGGAGATCTTCTTCTCCACCGGGAGGACATTGATGAGAGCGAAGATCAAGCTTATCCACACTTTCTAAGCCATTAAGGACCGAGTTGGAGGCACAGGGGAAGTGGTGCTAGCACACGGAGCTCAACATTGGAGGCAAATCTCAAAGAGAAAGAAGTCATGTCTCTTTCTTTAGTTCTATTTTTATCTCCTCCATGTTCTACTCATCCATGAGGGACTAGCTAGCCACGGTGCACCCGGGTTGGGAACTTTGTCACTTTGTATGCTCAAAACACTTGTATTCTTCATAATTTACCGAGATTTTTTTGTTCTTGTGTTAAATCTTGTATTGCAAAACTTGATGTGCTAGATCTGCGTAGTTTCTTAGATAAAACTTGATGGTGGATTCTGACAGTTGTCATTGCCTAAGGGAATGGTATAACCTAGTGAGCTTGAACCCTTAGTTATCTTTGCATATTATGATGTATTTGAGAGCTTTAGTTGCAATATTGCTTTTGAGCACAAACTAGAGTCTGAGAATGTACCTGGTAAATCTTGAGAGTGGGTGAGCATCACTAAGTGCTTAGGAAATATCCTGGGGCATTGTTCTCTCACTGTTGACACTCAATCCAATTGCCTTTTATCTTCATCCATTCTCTTCTCCTTTTCTTCTTTATCTTCTCTTTTATTTTAAGAAATCCTTTCACCAATTCATTCTTCATTACAGATCAGTGTTGAGCTAGTATTTTTAGTCTAGTCCCTCAGGTTCGATTAAGAAAACTATTAAGAAAACTTATAATTTGGTGAACACATCAAGTTTTTGGCGTCGTTTCTGGGGACTGGCAACTATTCAGAAAACTTATAATTTGGTGTCCTAGTTTGTTTATTTTGTGCATATCTGTAATTATCTTTCCTACCATTTAAGTTTTTGGTGACAGTTTTAACCATTTTGGTTAGTTTGTACTTTAATTTTCCCATGCTCAGACTAATCTTGTTATATATATTTTTTTTATTTTTATAGCTAGTTGTGATGGAGGACCTCTTAAATGCTCTGAGAGAATATCAAGATGCTAGTGATACGGTTTACTACCATGATCCTCCTAATGTGCAGCGTTAGTTGTCTGGAATGATTTCAAATTTTTGTGAGCAGCCAAGACAATGGTGCAAATTCGTGCATACCAAGATCAGTAGTGTGAGGGAAGTTGTTCAGCAATTACCCACATCAGCTGAATTCAAAAATGACCCGCAGTTCGTAGAGTTCATGGATGACGAAGCTAGTTGGGAAGACAACTCTCTCACAAATTCCCTGCAACCAGAATGTGTGCGCCATTATCACAGATTCGGTATCGGGTGGATTTAGAAGACATAGTCATTGAACCAGCAGTTCAACCAGCTGCAGGGATGGAGCTTAAGAAACTCCCTGCTCACTTGGAATATGCATTCTTGAACGGGGATCCATTTTCACCCATTTTCATCTCTTCTATACTTGGTGCATCTCAAAAGGTGAGATTGGTGGAAACACTACAAGAGCACAAAGGGCTATTGCTTGAAGCATTTCCGATATAAAGGGGATTAATTGGTCTTTTTGTACACATAAAATGTTGATGGAATACAATATCAAGCCCAAGATTCAACCTCAATGGAGATTGAATCTGAACATGATGGAGGAGGTAAAAAAGGAGGTAAAGAAACTCTTAGACGCTGGAATAATTTATCCAATTTCGTACAGTCTATGGGTGAGCCACACTCAGGTTGTACCAAAGAAAGGTGGGATGACAGTAATTACGAATGACCACAATGAGTTGATACCCACTCGTACAGTCACGGGATGGCGTGTTTGCATTGATTATCGGAAGTTGAATGACGCCACCCACAAGGATCATTTCTTTTTTCTTTTTATTGATCAGATGTTAGAACGGTTGGCTAGACACCAATATTATTGCTTTCTTGATGGAATGTCCGGTTACCTTCAGATTAAATCGCCCCTAAAGATCAAGAGAAAACTACATTCACTTGCCCTTTTGGTACTTTTGCTTACAGAAGGATGTCGTTTGGTTTGTACAATGCTCTGGTAACATTTCAGAGGTGTATGATGTCAATTTTTGATGGATTCATTGAAGACTTTATGGAAGTATTTATGGATGACTTTTCAGTTTATGGTGATTCTTTTGAAGGGTGTTTGGAGAACCTGAGGCGTGTCTTTGCTAGGTGCGAGGAAACAAATCTGGTTTTAAACTGGGAGAAATGCCACTTCATGGTGAGGGAAGGAATTGTTTTGGGGCACAAAATCTCTCATGAAGAGATTGAGGTAGGTAAGGTCAAACTTGAAGCTATCAGAAAACTCCCTCCACCTAAATCTACCAAGGATATCCGGAATTTCCACGGCCATGCGGGATTTTATCAGAGATTCATTCAAGATTTCTCAAAAATTTCAAAACCATTGACAAAGCTTTTGAAAAAGGATACATTATTCGACTTTGATCAAGATTGCTTGCTGGCCTATCAGACCCTGAAGAAAAAACTGATCAATGCCCCAATTGTAAAGTTTCCTAATTGGGAATGCCCTTTTGAGCTCATGTGTGATGCTAGTGACTGGGCAGTGGAAGCCATGCTAGGACAGAGATATGGCAAGCATTTCCAGCCAATTTATTATGCAAGTAAGACACTAACATCAGCTCAAGGAAATTATACCACCACAAAAAAAGGACTACTTGCTATTGTTTATGCCTTTGACAAATTCAGATCATACCTAGTCTTATCTAAAGTCACTGTATATAACGATCATTCTGCAATCTAGTACCTTCTTACCAAGACTGATGTGAAACCCAGATTGATCAGATGGATTCTCCTGCTGCAAGAGTTTGACATAGAGATTTGAGACAAGAAAGGGTCTGAAAATGTGGTAGCGGATCACCTTTCACGTCTTTATTATACCTTGATTAATGATGATCAGCGCAGAAACATCAGAGATGTCTTCCCAGATGAATATCTACATGCGATCCACTCAAAAGTTATTCAAGATTCAGATCAACCCTAGTTTGTTGGTCTTGCAAACTACCTGGCTGGAAGATTCATCCCTTCAAACTTTTACTTATCGGCAAAAGAAGAAATTGCTATCGGCCACTAAATATTATTTTTGGGAAGACCTTTTCTTGTACAAGTTTTGTGCTAACCAAGCGATGCGACGTTGTGTTTCACATGCTGAGGGATGGGAAATCCTAGAGGCATTGGCATGATGGACCTATGGGTGGCCACTTTAGTGCACCCCTCACAGCTGGAAAAGTCTTAGAAGCCGGGTTTTTCTGGCCAACTCTTTTTGCTGATACAAGAAATTTTGTCTGAACCTATGACCAATGTCAGAACCTATGACCAATTTTGTCAGAACCTATGAAATGAAACAAACTCCTATTCAACAACGCGAGATATTTGATGTTTGGGGGATTGATTTTATAGGACTCTTTCCTAACTCAAATGGGAACCGATTTGTATTAGTGGCAGTTGATTATGTTTCCAAGTGGGCAGAAGCACAGGCACTTTCATCAAACGATGCTCGAGTGGTTGTGAAATTTTTAAAGAAATTGTTTTTCCCAATTCGTTGCACCCAAAGCTATCATAAATAACAGAGAGACTCATTTTTTAGCAATGCCCAGTTCGAAAAAGGTTATGAAGAAATTTGGGGCGCATCATCAAATTGCTACTGTATATCACCCTCAAACAAGTGGTCAACTTGATGTCACTAATCAAGAATTAAAATGGATCCTGGAGAAGACTACACATTACAACAGACGTGATTGGTCAGAATGGCTTGATGATGTTTTTCTAGCAGTTGAACTAGAGCACAGGTCATATTGGGCAATCAAGTTCTTAAATTTGAATCTGGATGATGCATAGAAAAAGCAGAAGTATCAACTGACTGAGCTAGAAGAACATCGACTCAATGCTTATGAGAACTCACGGTTATATAAATAGAAAATCAGACGAATTCACGATTAGCGGATCAAAGATGATAAGCAGTTTGATGCAGGAGATTCTGTTCTTTTGTTCAATTCAAGATTGAAGCTCTTTCCGGGAAAACTTAAATCCCGATGGTCGGGGTGTTATACGGGTACACAATCGTTTCCCCATGTTGTGGTCGAGATCTCACACTCAGAGAAGGGAACTTTCAAGGTTAATGGGCATCATTTAAGGCATTATTCTATTAAAGATGAAGGTATTTAATCTGGGCCCGGTACAGCATACTCGCTTCTTGAACCTCCTTAAACACATAGCAGGTACGTCAAGCTAATGACGGTAAACAAGCACTTCTTGGGAGGCAACCCAAGTTGTTTCTTTTGTTATTGGTTTGTCGTTTTTGATCTTCACTCTACTTTTGGTCATCTTGTTGTATTTCTTTTAATTTTCTTTTGAGTTTTCAAAATTCCTCTAATTCATCGCATTTGCCAGTAGTTATTACAATTGCAATCTTCTATTTCGACCCTTGTTAGAGGAGGATGGACCTTTGTTGTGGGTAATTTCAGGCGTGACACGGGCAAGACACGCCTGTGCGTGTGCCACTGAATTTCACTAGCTATCATTTTGAGATCTTCTAACATTAACACAAGCTTGACATGATCGTATCTAGGAGAGACACATCCACCATGCCCCTAATATTGTCATGTCTTCCCTAATTGTTTGACCAGTCGAGTTCCGATGCCTCATTTTCTTTCCCCCTTCCCCTTCTCAATTGTTGCATCCGTTCTTATCCTGTTCTCACGTCATTCGAGCTTTCTTCAGCCTTATAAAGGGCAACGGGGGGTAGGGGGCCTTTGCTAGCCTTCATCAAGACCACTTATTTAGTGTTGTCTCCCATTTTCCTTTCCTATTTTCTTTGGCGCTGGTAATATTTCATCTTCTATTCTTGAACATGCCAAGATTGCATAATCTCTAGGGTTGGCTTTTTGATTTGTGGGTCAGGGTGTCCTTTGTTTCTCACATTTCACCTTGAATTCCTTGAGGGTCTGATTTAGCGGTGTGTGGGCCGCATAATTCTTTCAGGGTAGTCGATCGACGATTGACATGATCATGTTACTCTATATGGCACGATCTTATCGCCTCATCTGGACACGGTCATCTTGCTCTTAGCACGATCATGTCCAACCTAATTTTGTTTGTACTGGTCTGAATTGTTCATTAATTCTATGCAGATGATGTTGAGGAAGAGAAAGAGTGCAGATGCCAGGTCATTGAAGAGGCCCAACCACTGTCAATCTGTCTAGTGACATCGTCTGCAGACCCACATTTTCTTCTTTGCTCCACCAAGAGCGCTATGCTCGGCTCTCCACTCACACATTTGGCACCCTACGCACCATCGATTGGGAGGCATTCCATATTGCAGGACTTAAAGCTAAGGTCGAGTAACTATTAAACGTCGGCACCTGGCACAAGTTGTTGTCCGTCGAGGAGCCCGCTTATCATGATCTCACGCTTGAGTTCCTTGCTTCTTTCAAGCGTCGCATCGGGTACAATGCTTGGGATGACCCTTTGACCATTCAGTTCCAACTTTGAGGACGCGAGTATCACTTTAGTTACATAGACTTGGCACTGCTCATGGGCCTGTATACACTTGAGTTCACAGTGACGGACGAATATCGTGACCTTATCTCGTCACCACCCTTGGATGAGAGTCAGCACACTAGATGGAGTCGATTAAGTGACCTTGGGGTCTTTTTTCGGCCGAGCCTTACTGACTCTATAGCCCTTAAGTTACCTGCCCTGCGGATTATTCACACATTACTCAGTGGCACTATTAGGGGGTGAATTCGTGGCACAAATTTCATCACCTCCTCCGAATTTAAAAACTTAATAGGCATGGTAGATCAGACTCCATATCATTTTGATTTTGTCATTGCCGATTATTTCCATCATCAGGCTATCGACCCCAGGGGACGCATAATCTTTGTTGGACCCTACATTACCCGACTTATTCCGGGGAGGGGGCTTCTGGGAGACATGGACCACATGCCGACATTTGGAGGCTATAAGCCCATTTCCCTCCGTAGCCTACATCATATTGGATTCTATTCACCCCCGCATTTCGGTGATGCTACTCCCCCCTCTACAGTCATTCCCCCTCTTGAACTTCAGCCTTTTCCACCATTTCTACTACCATGACCGGTCATTCACGTCTCTCGTGGCTTAGACGGAGCCTACAACGTATTACGGATAATTGTGAATCTTTTTCATCTCTGCCATCCAATGACCAATCATCAAATGACGCATTTTGATTCAGCAATCCTTTTGTTTCTTTGTTTCTTTTTATATTTGTTGTTTGTTTTTTTCCTGTGGTTTGCTTTGTAGTTCAGTCAGCAAAGGTTGTTCCCTATTATACAGACATTTTGGTTTGTTTACTTTTCTAGTTTTTGCATATCTATTTTACTATTGATGTATGCTTCTCTTGTGTCCCAATTTGTATATAAGGGATTGTGTGATTGCTTGGAGTTAGCAACAAGTGAGAGCAACACCATCACTCTTAGTAATTGACTGTGGGGGGATAACATATGCTAGCGACACAACTCATTTCTCCATTCAGGGCAATCGCTTCACCCTTTCACCCTTACATTTCTCCTCATTTCATTGCATTGTTATTTACATTGAGGACAATGTAATTTTCAAGTGTGGGGGAGGGTTGCATGCTTGTGTGGGTCATGAGTGCTTTGTTTATGATGATCTATGATTAGTGATTGGGTGAGTTTTAAACTTAGGGGGACAAGTGTTTTTAGTAACTATTGTAGTGAAATTACGACTTACCTTTTACTCCCTTAACCTAAAACTCTTGTCACCTAACACTACTTTTGGTTCAACATGTCGTCTTATGTTTAAAAAAAATGGAAAGTTGGATTCCTTTTTTGGAATGCCCTACCGAGTAATTGTGTAAAGTTTAGTTTTGTGAAAAAGATGGTAGAAAGAACTATACCCTTAGATGAGTGAAAGCCGCTCTTGAGTAATCAAATTTTGGGTATCACAAATGTACATTAGATGACCTACGAGGGGAAAAGGCTACCTCTAGGGTGTATGAAGCTATTACCCTACTGAATTTAGCTTCGTTTGTAAATTCTGTTGACTGTGGGGAACATAAGTTAGGGTTTTCAAACACACTCGCACTAGGTTTCGAAAGTGAGATTGTAGTCATTCTTGTGCATTCATGTTTTTACTAACACCAGTGTTTCCCCTTTGTTTAAAACCTTCATCACCCTATTTCCTGAGATCGGAAGCATTGCACTCATGTCCTTTGTTATTGAGTGTTTGGTGGTTGCTTGAGGACAAGCAACAACTCAAGTGTTAGGGGTATTTGATGAGCGCACATTGTATACATGTTTTCATGACCTAAATTTATCATTTTGCTTGTTCTCAAGTTTACTTTTATACATAAGCAGTGCTATTATGGGTATTTGTGATACATGCAGGAATAGGGGCTCAATAAGATTTATAGTGAAATCGGGAAGAAAACAAGGAAATATTCAAAAGGAGTTCAAGTACTCAAGCTTGACATGGGCTGGACACGGTCGCGTCATACCCACTGAAGTTCTCAGCCTGATGTTGATCCAACAAGAAGTTTGTGTAGAAAGGCATTTCCAAGCCTGACACAGTCAGGACACGATCGTGTCCATGCCCTTTGAAAAACCCAGGCCAAAGGCGATTTTATTGAAGAATAGGCGACACGTGCTGGGTGCTCCTGACATGATCGTGTCACATCGTTGCACGGTCAAGACACGACCATGTCCCTTCCACTAAAGTTCTAAGCAGAGACACTCTATTTCACTCGGTTTTTCCCTCAACATGACACGGTCTGGACACGCTCATGTGCAGACCATGTTAAACCTGAATCTTCCCTCTTTTTAACTTCAGTTTTTAGGGTTTCGATTTCATCTTTGTTCGGAGAACTTCTTCTCCACCGTGAGGACATTGATAAGAGTGAAGATCAAGCTTATCAACACTTTCTAAGGCATCAAGGATCGAGTTGGAGGCACAAGGGAAATGGTGCTAGCACACGGAGCTCGACATTGGAGGCAAATCTCAAAGATAAGGGAGTCATGTTTTCTTTCTTTAGATCTAGTGTTATCCCCTAATGTTGTACCCACCCATGAGGGGCTAGCTGGCCACGGTGCCCCGGGGTGGGAACTTTGTCACTTTGTATGCTTTAAAAACTTGCATTCTTCATGATTTATGTAGTTTTTTTGGTTTTTGTGTTAAATCTTATATTGCAAAACTTGATGTGCTGGATCTGCGTAGTTGCTTAGATAAAACTTGATGGTGGATTGTGACAGCTGTCATTGCCTTAGGGAATGGCATAACTTGGTGAGCTTGAACCCTTAGTTATCATTGCATATCTTGATGTATTTGGGAGCCTTAGTTGCAATATTGCTTTTAAGCACACACTAGAGCCTAAGAATGTACCTAGTAAATCTTGAGAGTGAGTGAGCATCACTAAGTGTTTATGAAACATCCCGGGTCATTGTTCTCTCACTGTTGACGCTCAATCCAATTGCCTTTTATCGTCATCAATTCTCTTCTCCTTTTCTTCTTTATCTTCTCTTTTATTTTAAGAAATCCTTTCACCAATTGATTCTTCACTAGAGATCAATATTGAGCGAGTATTTTTAGTCCAGTCCCTGAGGTTTGATAACCCTACCCCTCACGATGTACCATGATATTATTTGTGTGCAACCCGTGCAATTGCGGAGAATACATCAATGGAGTTTGCATAGGTAGCAAAAGAAGCTTGAGATACTTTTCATAAACTCTTATAAAGGTGTAGGGAAAGTCCAAAATAGTTCTACTTTATAAATTAAATAGGTTGTTTGAACTTCTACATAAGAAGAAATCAGAATCAATTTCTCATTATTTTTTTCATGGACATTGATTCCAATTAATAAGATGAAGCCCGATGGTTAAAAGATTAATGATCAAAAGATTGTCAAGAAGGTATTTCATTTTCTTACTTTATAATTCTTGTATATTGTAATTGCTATAGCAAAATTTATCGATCTATTTACCATGATAATGGAAGAGTTTGTTGGTTATGTATAAATTTGTGAACAACAATTAAAGGAAAAAAAAATTAAAGAAGCTTGTTGGGAGGCTTTACAAAGTCAATTGACGCTGCAAGATGATATAGGAAAATCCCATGGTAATTCCAACATGAAAATTTTAGTTTATAACGCTTAAAGGAGCAATAAGATATCTATTCAAAAGAAAGAAAAGTCAAAGATCCAACACCTTAATTGTAAAAGATTTATTTAGACATTACAAGTCTAAATGCATGAGCAAGAACAAAAAATGGAGGAAATCATTATGCAAAGTTGTAAGGGAATTTGATTTGATATTGGAGATACAGTTGAAAGTGCTATGTTAGTCAATTATTATGTAGGGAGGATAAGAAAAATGCTTGTTTTTTAGACTTAGAATGTAGAAATCATATATGAGGCCAAAAGGAGTTATTTTTAACAATGAATAATACTTTTAAATTAGAGATCATACTTTTAAATTAGAGATGAAGTTCAGAACTGATGCAAATGTTCTTGTACAGGCAAAGGCCACCTCAATATTACAATGAAAGATGGTTCAAAGCTGCTTATTGCTAATGTATATTACATCCTTAATCTTCACTAAAACATTCTTATTATGGGCAAACTATCTAATCAAGATTATGATGTACAAATTAATAAAAGCCTTGTTATACTTAGAGATTATCCTCATAACTTAATTGTAAGGTAGGATATCCCTCAGATCTTTTTCTTTTACATATCAGGTAAGCTAGTTCTTGTCTCATTTCTTTTATACAAGGATAAATGTCAAACTTACTTTTTTGACCTATGTTCACCAAAAGCAAAGATGAGTGAATTTAACTCAAGGCTTAATTTAAATTTGTCAAGCCTCTTGTGAGCTTAATTGGTGAAGTAGCTTTTCAACTAATAAATTAGCTGTAAAGATAACAAAATATTGTCCATAGTATTGAAAAAAAAATATATAACTTCAATGGGTAAAGAAAGAGCTCAATAAATTCAAGAAATAATTAAGCAGTGTTAAAGTAAGGAACCAAACCATGCAACTTGAAGAAATGATTTCTATTGATCTCATTGATGAGGACTATCCTTGAAAATAAGAACTGCATATTTCAAAAGCATAGCATGTTGTGGCAAATCCAAACCAAAACTTAAAAAGTGGCAAAGGTTACAGCATTTGATTAGATGAAGGCACTCTTAAAGAAAATAAATGCATCTAGAATATCAACTTTTGATGACCAAGGGAGCTTGGCAAAGGTTATGAAAACATAAGCTCATATGTAACTATTTTTAAAGATTAATTTAAGTTAAAATAAGATTATAGTTTGATTAAAATTATCAGTCTTAAATTTAAATAGTATCAGCCAATCATGAGTCTTAGTAGAACCTAATTTATATGGTCTATGACTCCATATAAAACACCCTATGTGCAACTTTGTGTGTGACAAGATGTGGTAGTCTAGTATGTTTAGTCTGGGTATATGATGATGTGTTCTTTCACCTATTAAATTTAGGAAATTCGTCCCATTGTTTGTTCCATTATCAATATGTTATTAATATATAATTCATAAAACTATTAGTTACCTCTTTATTATCTAGCTTATAATAAAATTCATTTAATTAGTTTATAATTGAAAAATAAAGTTTGCTATTATCATCCTTCTAAAGAAAATATTATCATTCAAATATATCATTTGTAAAACAAAGTTAAAATTGTTGAAGCGGATTTTATTAAAAAGATAATTTTTTTGTAACGTAAAAGATTGTTTATGCAAAAGATGAGTAAAATAGAGGCCACAGATTTTGTTATAGTTTGAGGTCACATATTAAGATTAATTAATTCTTCTATAAAAATTTATAAATATGATTAAAAAATAAAAACTTAAATAACCTAAATGATTACCTATCATTTTGAGTGGTTTTATTTCGGTCACTCAACTTTAAAAAGTTATGATTTAGTTACCTATTTGTAGTTTTTGTTATAATTTGGTCACTCAAGTATACACTATTAACATCGATCACATGTGGTATATTACGTTTCATATCTTTTCTTACAATTAGCATTTGAGCTGTCATATATCACGTGTGATCACTGTTAACAGCTTGTATTTGAATGACCAAATTGTAAAACAAATTAAAAGGAGAGTGACAAGATCCCCTTGCGTATATCCCGCAAGTGCTTGGGTTTGTCGAAGTAATAATCCCGGATGAGCGGGTATCGAATCCATAGGGAGTAGGGAATAAAAACACTTAATCCGCTTCTTAGCTATGTGAAAAATCAGTAGTGATAAGTGTTATAATGATTCAATTCTCAAAAGTAAAAACAACAAGTAAGAGAGCACGAGTAAAGGAGGAGGTATGGCAATCGATAAAGATGGGGTACTCGCATAATGCTCCGCCTAGGACAATTTTTTCAAGTGCAAGAACCCTTAATTATGCTTCCTAATCAATGCAATGGTGAGTCGTGAAAATCCTTAAATACATAGTCCCAAATCTAAGGTCAACTATGCCTAACTCTATACATGTCCCGGAGGAGAAATTAAATAATCTCTCAACCTCGCACTCGAATAGAGTTGTAATGAGCTCTAGGGATTCCAAGTGATAAATCTCTTGCTAATTATAGACATAACCCTTTGGTCCAGGTGGAAGGTCCCTAACCACAATTAAGCCCTAGATACTAAGATCACCTCAACGCTTTACTCCGTTGCACGCGCAGCTAAGCCCCAGCGGAGGGTCATCCCTTAGACCATTCACTCTATTATGGCCGCAAAGAACTCGAGGAATGGAGGTAGAATCTATCACGTCAGAAGGGGAAAGGGAAAGCTCCTATACCTCTCGACTCACCCTCTCAACCCTCTCCAACCTAGCTTTGTCTAACGCTCGTGGTGTGTCACTCGCTCACAAGGTTACCTACAAGAACTCTCAACCCTAGTGTCACTCTAGGGGAAATGTGCATACAATCAAGCATTCAAGGTTGGAACTCACATCAGACATCAATTAATTGAAAGCATAATAAAGAGATTCAATTCAATGAAACAAATACATCCTAGGGTTCACAAATACCCAAGTACCCACTAGGGGTTTAGCTCTCCATGGAGCTAAGTACAATCAAAGAAATAGAATGTAAAAGCAATGAATCCATAAAGAAACCCCCTCGATAGTCGTGTCGATGGTCTTGTGGAAAGTCCTCTACTTGTCGTCCAAAGATTCCCTTGTCCAGTATAGGATACGCCTCGACGGAAGCTCCCCTACCAACCTTTTTTCTAAGGAATGACGATGTCGGAGCCGTAAAACCTCTCCAAAATCCTAGCCAATACCTCTCAAAACCCTAGCTGAAACCCTCTCTCAAGTTGGGGAAAAGATGGAGAAAAGAATGCTGAAATTGTGGCTGAATCGGCTTTAAATAGGGCTGGAATCGGGCGACCACACGAGCCTGTGGATTTTACACACGCCCATGTGGAATTTTCAAACGGGCGTGTATAATTTTGACATGCCCGTGGATTCTTTTAATTCGCTTTTTCTGCGGTTGTGACGGGGATTGCTACATAACCCCTCGATCTGCCCAAAAAAATACTCGAATCACTCATCGAGGTAAAATAAACGGGCACGCTTTATCGTGGATCGCTTTGCTTCAATGATGATAGTTGATGGAGATCTTGTTCTATGTACATAAATCGGAATGCTTGAGTGTGACTGCCCTTTTGCCCCTCCAAATGGTTGTGCTAACTCAAATACGGGGAGGTTGACACACACTCTAGTATCTCTCACCCGACTCATATCTTCACGTTTGAACTTTAGCAAGATTTCCTCCAAAATCGGTGCATTGTGATCCACATTGGCTTCTTTCCTTCATAATCGGTTTCACAACCCAACCTGCATAAAAGTAACATAAAAACACACATATTAGTGTAACAACCCGAGAAAAGTAATGCTCAACATAAGGAAAAAACGCTTCGCATTCATATCGCACAAGCACTTATCAGAGAGAATTAAATCGAAACTTTCAAAAGTTAGGTGACCGAAATAGAAAGACACAATTGTGTATGTATGTAGTAATTTTGTATTTTTCAGTAGGATGGAGGGCATTTCGGTAACTCAAATAAATTTTATAAATGCAGCCTTTTTTATCCGGTAGTTTGGCAGGTTCTAGATAATTTGAGCCTTGGGATAGCCTATCCCATCGGTATTTTTTAAAGAAAAATTTATATTAATATTTAGTGGATATAAAGATTTTGAAGGATGCATTACGAAAAAGTAAAAAATAAAATTAAATAAAATTAAATAAAATACAAGAATAAATATGCTGATGGCAAATTTTGAAAATATCTTTTTGTAGGTGTAAAATCTATTTTCCATACTTTCAGTGGATCTTTCATAATTTTAGTGAAGAGAATTTATATGTATTCGTTTGGAAAAATTTTGAAATTGTAACCCTAAAAATCAGATTGCTATTAAACCCTCTAATTGATCATTTCTTGTTGTTATATCTTTAGAGAAAATAGGATTATATAGCTATAGCTTAATTTTTTTTTTACTAATAGGTGACAAGCGCCTTCCATTTAAGGGATTGCCAATGGGACAAACAGTTACGTAGGTGCACCAATTACAATGGTTTACAAATCTCCTAGAAAAATTTTCCTGTGTTGTAACCATGGAGAGGTGAAACTACTATTTCTCCCACTTGGGACCCACACCCAGCCCGTGAATATTACAGGAACAGTAATTGGCCAAGGTGTACATTCACTACAAGAAAGAGAACTTATAGTGGCAAAAAAATCTATCACTATAGATCCCATTTTAGCTTCAATTCCACTATAGCGGCAAATAGCCAAGTAGCCACTAAATCCTTGGCCGGTATATTTTTTTTGTAACAAATGTACACTTTTACCACTATTTTGTTTGTTAGGATTAGAGCTACACAATGATCTATAGCGGCAGAAAATTTTGCCGCTATAAATTTTATAGCGACGGAATATTTCTACCGCTATAAGTCCAATAGATTTGTTTAGTATTCCTATAGCGGCGGAAAATTTTGCCGTTATAAATTCTATAGTAGTGGAACATTTCCACCGTTATAAATCCAATAGGTTTGTTTAGTATTTTATAACAACCGAAAAATTTGTCACTATAGACCTTGTAAATTAAGTAGAAGCTTTAATAACTAATCAAATCTATTTCTAATATAGGCAATATATATATATATATATATATTTGAGATAACATGAAAGACAATACTAATATTTAAATTTAAAAAAAGATAAACTAAAGAACAAATTTTTTATAATCAATTTACATATTATAAACAAGCACACAAATGTTGTTGTTTGTCTAGAATTTGCCAATCATTGTTTGTCTAGCATTTACACAATTTTGCTTCTCCTAGTTCTTGCAATTCATTATTGAAGCCAATTTGGTATGGAATGCTCCACCATTTGTCCCTGAATTTCTTCTTTTCTTTGTAGAGATAAAACCATTTGTACACAGATTTGTATTCACTTCATGTCTTTAGTAATTACATCTGTTGCCTTTGGTTTCAAATAGAAGGGCTCTTCGCACTTACTATGTTCACATGACTTAAGGATCTTAATTGAAACTAATTCAAGAGCAACTTTAGTACTAATTTATTAATGGTTTCAAATGAACTTCTTGATGTTAATGGTGATAAATATTGTTGTTGTTTTACCTCATGTTCTGATTTCAATCTATCATTTGATTCCATTTCCTTCACAAGGTTAGTTATGTGAGGTGTTCGTAGTTTCTCGATTGAAGACCAGCTAAGAAGAACAACTGATGACTTCTTTGGAGTAATAGTTGTCAGAAGATCAACCTGAGAGCAAGAAAATTCAAAGAATGACAATCACATGAATATATCAAGAAAAATAAGAGCAATGTGTTATAATCTGATTGCAAAACAAGTGAAATACGCACCAAGTACTCCTTCAAAAGTAGTTCACCTTCCAAGTTTCTTATTTCCTTTATCTTCTAAAAGTGCTCATGTTGCAAATTTTTCAATTGATAAAAGCAAGTGGTTGCCATAGAGTTCATCGTATTGCTAGTTTCAAGATCCAACAAATGGGCATATGACACTATGCATGAGAGATTCATGAATTAGGTAAAAATTTTAGTTGTTAACATAAGAAAAACTTCTAAGTTGAAAACCATAAATGCAAAATATTCACCCTTGGCATTAGTCAGAAGATGTAATGTTCCCACTTCAAAATTGATATCAGTGCATGAAGACACTAACATGAATTCGTCAAGAATATTTTTGTTTTCTTGATTTATTTACCTATTGAAAAAAAGGTAAATACAAATCACAATCAGAAAGGAAAAGTATTACAAGAAAAATAAATAGAAACAAGGAAATGTCTTAGTTTATAGAAGAACCAATCTGTGCATTATGATCTTCATTAAGTTTATTAACAGATAATTGAATCACCTCCCAATATTTCATAGACTTATCCACTTTCTTGAAGCTTCAAAAAGGAGGAAAACATCAAAGACCAATAAGAAATAGTTTTTATGTAACTGAGTTGATCACTGATTCCAAATGACCAATCCATATTTTTAAGAAACTTTACCATGATTTGGGTGATGTTCTCCATCATAGCCCTAGTTGCAACAACTGTAGTTTCATTCTCCTGAAAATGTTTTTTTCAACCTTGTCGATCTGTCCATTCAAGTCACTTTCATATTAACTTAAACTTCCCGCATAATAGACATTTCTAGCTATAACATCTTCTTTTCTTCTACATTCTTATGATTCATGTTGAGCAATGCCACCATGACCTGATCAAATGAAAGAGAGAAGGCAAAATGTGTTACAAATAGCATATTGACAATGCCCTTTGCGTGTGACCCGCAAGTGTATGGATTTGTCGAGTAATAAATCCCAAGTGAGTGGGGTATCATATCCACAGGGAGTAGGGAGTAAAAATACTTAAATTGCTACTTAACCACGTGAAAGTGAACAATGATAGTGTTGATAAAATGTAATAAAAACAAAGATAAAAAGAAATAAGAATGAAAGGCAAAAGTAAGTGAGAGGTAAGGCAATCGATAGAAGTAGAGGTACTTGGGCAATGCTCCCGCTAGGATTAATGTTTCAAGTGCAAGACCAACTATTATATTTTCTAATCAATGCTCAATGAGTCATGGAAATCCTTAAGCACACGGTCCCAAATCTAAGGTCAACCATGACTAACTCTATACTATGTCCCGGCGAAGAAATCGCTCAGTCTCAACACCTCACACTGTATAAAGTTGCATGGAGTTCTAGGGAATCCAAGTGATAAACCCTCTACCTATGTATAGACCTAACCCTTTGGTCCAGACGAAAGGCCCCTAGTCACATCTAAGCCCTTGACACTAGAGTCCGTTCAATGCTTCACTCGTGTTGCTCGTGCAACTAAGCCCCATCATAGTTCATCCTCTAGAACTTCACTCTATTGCGACCGCCGAGAACTCAAGGAAATAGAGCTAGGGTAAATCACACTCGGAGGGAAAAGGGGATGCTCCGCTACCTCTAGACTCACCCTCTCAACCCTCTCCAATCAAGCAATGTCTAACCCTCATAGTGTGTCACTCATCTATAATGGTTACCAAAGATGAACTCTCAACCCTAGTGTCACTCTAGGGGAGAAATCATACCACAAGCACTCAAGATTGGAACTCAATTGAAGCATCAATAAAGGAAAGCATAATAAAAGGTCAATGAAACAATAACATCCTAGGGTTGACAAAATCCAAGTACCCACTGTGGATTTTAGCTCTCCATGGAGCACAATACAATCAATAATGAAATCAAAAGTAAAAACAAGTGTTCCATAAGAAAACCCCCTCGGTAGTTATGTTGATGGTCTTGTGGTGTAGCTCAGTCTTCTCTAAAGGTCCCCTTGTCCGGCCTAGGGCACATCTCGTCGGATTTATGCCAACGAAAGCTCCCCCAATAACCTTCTTCCAAGTAAATCGTGGTGTCAAATCCATCAAACATCTCCAAAAACTTGCCAAAAGCCTCTACAAACCCTAACCGATGGCTTCCCAAACGATGGAGAAAAGTGGAAGAGAAAAGGGGAAAAATATTCCCAAAATCTTGGCTGAATCGTGGCTTAAATAGGATTGGAATTGGGAATCCACACGCCCCTATGGATCTGCCACATGGGCCTGTGGAATTTCCACAAGGGCATGGAGAATTTCCAAACGCCCGTGTGGATTCTCTGGAAATCTTGTTTTCGGCCGGCTGTGAACAGTAACTTCTATAGTACATGCTACTGTGTTTCGCTACAGTAACCTGCTACAATACTAGGCCAAAATACTTCCAATTCCACACTTTTCATCGAGGAAACATAAACGGGCACACATTTATGCCGTAGATCGCAACTCTTCTTCATTCAAGGGCTTCGTTGGTGAAGATTTTGTTATCAATACACAAGTCGGGATACACAAATGCGACTGCATTTGTGCCCCTCCGAATCATTCTAATGGCTTGTGTACACAGAGATTGGCACACATTCATGCATCATAAGACCCCACTTGTGTCTTCGCGTTTGTTCCTTCCAAGATTCCACCAATTAGTGTGCTCTCGATCTACTTTTTAGCTTTTTTTCAATACTTAGCTTTACACCCCTACATGCATAAAAGTAACACAAATGCACAAGTATTAGCGCTAAAACCTGATAAAAGTAATGCTCATCATGAGAAAAGAACACTTCACATTCTTATCACACAAGCACTTATCAAACTCCCCCACACTTAAGCTTTTGCTTGTCCTCAAGCAAAGAAATACACATTGAAGCAAAGAAAAAGAAATATTCAAAGTGCTTAGCCTTAGGTTCACCAAAGAATGCAAGGAGAGCAATCTACAAGTAAGGGAAATTTTAACAGTAAATACGAAAAATCAATGCTCTAGCTAAAAACTTGAATCAACAAGGATAACAAACCCAAAATCATGTAAGTGTGTGTAATCTCACTCAATTAAAACCCAAAGTATACTCCTCAAAGTTCCAAGTGTAAGGGACTTATTTAATTAGAAAACATAACAAGACAAAAGATGGTAGTAGCTTCACACATCCTCTAAGGTAGCCCTTTCCGAAGCGGCCGCTAAGGTGCCTTTCACACTTTCGAGGTGGTAGCTCTTTCTACCAGGGTGGTAGCTTTCACTCATCCCATGAGATAGCTCTTCCTCTCATTAGGGCATAACTAGTATCCGACTTATGAGAGTAGCTACATATAACATAGGTGGTAGCTCTTTCCACCACTAATGCACAAACAACAAGTTTTTTTCTTTTTTTTCTTTTTTCAGCAGAATTAACAAAAGAAGTAACACTTACTAGCCCCTTTAACATTAAACTTGAGTTTCCAAAAGAGTTTAAAGAGCGAGTAGTGAAATAAGTGTAATTCGGGCAAAAATTCGTAGAAATTCAAGTAAAAACTAGAGCATGAAAACATTCAATGTTAAAAATTGTCCTAAACTCAAGAATACAATCATTAAACCTAAGGTGAACCACTATTTGCTATGTGAGCATGTATCTCAATCAAAACTTATATAAAAGACATGTGCAACATGAACTCCCCCCACACTTAAGTTGTACATTGTCCCCAATATACACATGCAAGCTCACTAATAATGTATATCAATCAAGAATATATGTTGGAGAAGTAATCGAAATAATACTCCCTTGACTCCTAGTATTGCATGTGATGAAGCTAAGTCCTTGGGAGTGATGTTCCAACGGGTTGTGAAACACACACAGCCAAGTGCTAAAACACCTTGGCCGTGTCCATGACTAGTTCTCGATTCCCATACTGACAAGACCATCTGCACGCATACACAAGGGGGTTCAGTAAAGTTCAAGAAAACAAAAACAACTCAAGTATATAAAAGGTAGAGCAATGAATACAACTTGAGATAACAAAACGATAAATTCAGAAGGAAGATCCTTTCTGAGTGGACAAGTCCAAAATATAATGCAGAAATTAAGAAATGAAAAATGCATCAAGTGTCGCTGTCGCCCTTTGGCTCTGCTACTAGATAATCAAAAGGTGCCGGTGGATCTGGTGATGGTGAGGCTGGTGGGGCCATAGGGGTCCGATGTCTCAGAACAAATGATGGGGCAACGTTTCACTCAAGAATCTGCTGTTATGTATCAAAATGTGCCATAAACTCTGTATACTGTGCGGCTTGTGTAGTCCAAACCTCAGCAATATCTGTCCGTAGCACCCCCACCGCAATCTCGAGTCTCTCAAAATGATCATAGGCTCGAGACAGTGAAAACATGCTTACTGGGGTGGCTCCTCTGCCACAGGAGGTGCCTCGGTCTCCACTGGTGTCGGCTGAGGCTCGGGAGCAGGCTGAGAACTCTGGACAATATCATCATCTCCCTCTGCTACCTCTGGTGCAGGTGTAATCAGAACATACACTCCGGACTGGACTCTGCAAACTATCCCCATCAGCCTCAACGTCTCTATGCCCAGGGGAGCAGGTATACTCGCCTTCTCGGCCCCTCGAATCACGTCTAGAAGGCCCATACCTATGACTAGTCTCATGAAATATGGGCCTGAGAAAATGACTCCTGGTAGGACATACTGGCTCTGGTGGGGCATGTACTCAGCCAGAATTTGCCCCAAATGAATCGGCTCTCTCTGTACCATGGAGTACAGGTATAGTAGCTCCTGTCGGCTCAGTACCACTGTGCTATCACCACGCCCGTTCACTGATCAGCTAAGAATGGCGTGGATGTATCCGTATACTGGCCCATACTACCCATCCCCACAAAGTGTCCTATATGCCCTCTAGGGAGTCAGACTGTCGGATAATCTGTGGGTAATCGATCATACTCCTCTGTTTCCGTGTAAACCTCATTATACAAGCCCAGATAGATGAAGAACTGCGTAACACTCATGTGGTGATTATGGCTGAGTGCTATGAACTGTATAACATCGACACTATCGAAGCTCGAGTAAGATCGGCCAAACTCAAAGGATGAAGTAACTCCAAAGTGAGCTGACGAATAACTGGCTCTCGGATAGATAATAGACACCTTCAGCTACCCACAGACAACATCTCTCCGACCTCATCTACCATGTCTTCCGCTGACTGAACTTTCCTGAGAATGCTCATGTCCAGGAATCGGGTTTCACCTAACCTAAGCTTAGACAGCCGCTCAAACTAAGCCTGATGCTCGGGAATAGCAAACTCCATTTGATCCGACTCAGGGGAAATGCTTACGTGGACACTTGTCAGCTTGCTTCTTCGACCGGGGAGTCATTCCTGCAAGGTTTGAGAAGATATTTGATCAAGAATACTCATAGGTTAAGTTGCAGAAATCCACACGGTTACGTGGAATTTTCACACGCCCGTGTGGATCCACGAGGCGTAAAAAACGCACGGCCGCATGCTAAAAACTCACAAATATATCATCAAATTGCCTCAGACTTCTTTCTAAGCATGCATACCCCTTCTAATTGTAGAAATGAAGCAATCTTTACCAGTTTTAACAATTAAATTAAAAATTTATGAAGAAGAGAAGGGAAAAGGGTTTACCAATGAATTAGAGATATAGAGCCTAAAATCAGCCGGAAAAATCAAGTAAAATCCTTCTTAAATGACGATGCAAGATCGGGCAAGTGAGTGTTTTATTTTTCTGAACAATTTGGAGTGTGAAGATAGAGAAACTCGAATAGATTTTAAAGTAAACCCGCGACTCTAGAGTTTCTGTACATCCACACGGGCTTGTGGAATTTACCCACGCCCGTGTGGCTTCATAGGAGAGCTTCACAGGGGCAGACGGACACCCTTGTGCACTCTCAGGAAAACACTCTAAGACTCTGAACACATACACACAGTCGTGCGGAAAATACCCATGGCCCGTGAGCCCGATCCACAGGGGCATCCCCATGCCCCTGTGGCTTCTCTGTACAACCCGAGAAAACTCTAAGTGTTTCACATGCTCGTGCGGAAATTCCCAATCGGCGTGGACATGTACAAGGCTAGTTCACAGGGGCACTCGCACTCCCCTGTGTATTCTCAGGATGGAAGAGAGCTCCTCTACAGAGATCCACACGGGCATGTGGAAATCACCCACACCCGTGTGTTTATCATAGGGTCATCTACAGTGGCGAGTCCACTCCCCTATATCTTATCGGGAAAATCTCTGAATCTCTCCAAGAAGATACACGCCCGTGTGGAAATTACCCACGGGCGTGTGTATCTAACAAGGTCATTCACATGGGCAAATCCACGCCCTTGTGCCTCCTCTAGATGACTACTCATTAGAGACCCACGGGCGTGTGGAAATTCCGCACGCCTGTGCATTTTCTCTAGATGCCTTAGGTTAACTGCAGGCTCTGTAGAAAATTCCTGCACATATAAAAACACTCAGAGCCTACTTCTAGTATGCAAAATATACCAGAGAAAAACAAGAAATATGCTCAAACGACCAACAATTTCTCCATAGACATTTAAGCACACGATAACACCCACTCATCCACAAGAGAATCACACCGATGCATCAAAACATATAGACACCAACACTCAACATCTTATTGATGCAAACACTAAACTAACAATTAACAAAATAGTAAGTGCTTGGGTTGCCTACCAAGAAGTGCTTGTTTAACGTCACTTAGCTTGACGTTTCTTTTCTATACCTCACGGGAGTTCATAGATGAAGGTTTCCCTCTTTCCTATGACTTGAAAGCATGATGAGCAAAGCCTCTTCAAGTTAGAGGGGGAGTTGTCGAGCTAATTACCACTTAAAGGCTTGTCACCCTTGTTCCATTCATGTACATCCCCAACAGCCTTGGGGCATTTCTTGTGGCGTCTTCTCACTCCCTTTATCTTCCGGAGCATATTTTTCATGATCCCCGGAGTAGGTAGTACTTTCTCCTCTAGACCAAGCATCATTAATTCCTCGTTCTCCTCGTCTTGGTCTAGCAATCCCTCGTATGGGTCAGGATTCAACATTTCCTGCACATATTTATCCATTAGTTCATCAGTAGTGTCAAGAAAATATAAAGTATCATGAAAGTCAAGAGAATGTCACATGGCTTCGGCGAGGCTGTATGTGATCTTGTCATCTCCAACCCTCAGTGTCAACTCCCCACCGTCCATGTCGATCAATGCCTTGGAAGTGTGTAAGAACGACCTCCCAAGTATCAAAGGAACATCTGCATCCTCATCAACATCCAACACTACGAAATCCATAAGAAATATGTACTTGTCCACCTTGACAAGCACGTCTTCAATGATGCCCCTCGGATGTCTCACCTTCCGGTCCGCCAATTGCAAAGTCATCCAAGTGGGCCTAGGCTCTCCCAAGCCTAACTTTTGAAAGAAAGAGTATTGCATGACATTGATACTGGCCCCTGAGTCTGCCAATGCCATCTCTCCATCCAAGTTGCCAATGTTGCACGAAATAATAAAGCTTCCTAGGTCTTTCTTTTTGTTTGAAATATTCTTTTGCAAGACCGCCGAACAAGAGGCATCTAAGATCACCGATGCCCTATCTTCCAACTTCGTCTTGTTAGTCAATAGATCTTTCAAGAACTTAGCATACCGAGGCATTTGAGACAATGTCTCCACAAAAGGAATGTTGATGTGCAATTGCTTGAATAGACCAAAGAACTTTTTTTATTGCTCATCATTTTGGTCGTTCTTCAATATAGAGGGATAAGGGATTCTTGGCTTGTAAGGTGAGGGTGCCCCTCCTTCTCCTTAGTTGCTCCCTTCACAACTTCTACGACCTCCGGTGCTTTAAAATTGGTCTTCTCACTTGGAGGCCTACCTTCAACCTCACGACCACTTCTCAAAGTGATCACTTTACCTGCTCTCGTGGGTTGGTTTCAGTGTTACTCGGTAAGCTTCCTTGTGGTCTTTCCGATAGAGACTTCGTGATGTGCCCCACTTGATTTTCAAGGTTGTGCAATGAAGCAGTGTGGTTACGAAGTGTAGCCTCAACCGATTTGAACCGTGTATCCGATGATTGCACAAATCAGGTCAAGGCTTTCTCTAAGTCGGTCATCCGGATCTCCAAACTTGAAACTCTATTTTCCATGTTCGGGGCTTGTTCTTGTTGTTGGAAACCCGGTTGTGCTATGGCCTTTTGCTGTCCTTGGTTACTCCATGAGAAATTTGGGTGATTCCTCCACCTCTGATTGTAGGTGTTGCTATAAGGATTGCCTTGGTTTCTCACTGCATTACCCACGAAGTCAACTTGCTCAACGGATGAAGTACCACCAATGGCTATCGAGCAATCGGATGGGGCATGTCCTCCCTCGCATCCATCACAATTCATTACAGCCGCCAATCTAGGAGAAGTCAGAGTGTCTGACTTCTTACTCAATGCCTCCATTTGGGTCGCCAACGATGTAACCGCATCGATCTCATTGAGTCCGGGCACTTTCTTCCTTTCCCTTACATTCCACTAGTAGCTATTCATGGCCATTTCTGCTACTAATTATCGGGCTTCATCGGGGGTCTTATTCCCCATTGTACTTCTTGCGGTGGCATATAGAAGTTGTCTTATACTTGGATTTAACCCATTGTAAATGGTCTGAATGATCATCCATTCAGGGAATCCATGCTATGGGCACTTCCACAACAGATATCCTTGAATCGCTCCCATGTCTCAAACAAGGACTCGAGCTCCATCTGAACAAATGATGAAGCTTTGCCGATTTCCTCGAAGGAAAGTTCTTTGCAAGAAAAGCTTTGACCATTTCATTCCATGTCTTGATGGATGCTCGTGGTAAAGAATGTAACCACTGCTTAGCTTTTCCTTTTAGAGAGAATGGGAAAGCTCTCAATCTAATAGCATCATCCGTAACACCGTTGATCTTCAGCATATCACAAACTTCCAAGGAGTTCTCAATGTGATTGTTTAGATCCTCATCAGCCAAACCATTAAACTGCGCTGATAGCTTTATCATCTGGATGAATGCTGGCTTCAGCTTGAAATTCGGAGCTATAATCGAGGGTCGCACAATGCTAGATTGTGTCCCCAGTACTGATGGTCTGGTGTAATCAGAGAGTGCTCTCTGTTGTTCATTCTGTTCCGCCATATTGTCAGATCCTTCAACTTCCACTTCAATAAGATTTGGCGGTTCTTGTATAGGTTCTTTACCCCTTTTTCTGAGTGCACGTTCATGTTCAGGATCACCTTTAGTTAGTATCGAAGGGTTCCCTCGGGTCATAACCTGGAGCTACACCAAAAGAAAGAAAACAAAATTAAAACGATGATAGGATAAGAAGATATGAAAGAGAATGAATGAATAGCTTAGATAGCAAAGTGCGAAATATCTCTAAACGCCTACTCCCTGGCAAGGGCACCAAAAACATGACAACGCACCTTGCGTTTGACCCGCAAGTGCACGGGTTTGTCGAGTAATAAATTTTAGGTGAGTGGGGTATCATATCCACAGGGAGTAGGGAGTAAAAATACTTAAATTGCTACTTAACCACGTGAAAGTGAACAATGATAGTGTCAATAAAATATAATGAAAACAAAGATAAAAAGAAAGAAGAATGAAAGGCAAAAGTAAGTGAGAGGTAAGGCAATTGATAGAAGTATGGTACTCGGGCAATGCTCCCCCTAGGATTAATGTTTCAAGTGCAAGACCAACTATTATACTTCCTAATCAATGCTCAATTAGTCATGCAAATCCTTAAGCACACGGTCCCAAATCAATGGTCAAACGTGACCAACTCTACACTATGTCCTGGCGGAGAAATCGTTCAATCTCAACACCTCACACTATGTAAAGTTGCATTGACTTCTAGGGAATCCAAGTCATAAACCCTCTTCCTATGTATATACTGACAAGGTCCCCTTGCGTATATCCCACAAGTGCACGGGTTTATCGAAGTAATAATCCTGGATGAGCGGGTATCGAATCCATAGGGAGAAGGGAATAAAAACACTTAATCCGCTTCTTAGCTATGTGAAAAATTAGTAGTGATAAGTGTGATAATGATTCAATTCTTAAAAGTAAAATCAACAAGTAAGAGAGCACGAGTAAAGGAGGAGGTAAGGCAATCGATAAAGATGGGGTACATAGATAATGCTCCGCCTAGGATAATTATTTCAAGTGCAAGAACCCTCTATTATGCTTCCTAATCAATGCAATGGTGAGTCGTGGAAATCCTTAGATACATAGTCCCAAATCTAAGGTCAACTCTGCCTAACTCTATAAAGGTCCCGGAGGAGAGATTAAATAACCTCTCAACCTTGCACTCGAATAGATTTGCAATGAGCTCGAGGGATTCCGAGTGATAAATCTCTTCCTAATTATATACCTAACACTTTGGTCCACGTGGAAGGTCCCTAACCACAATTAAGCCCTAGATACTAAGATCACCTCAACGCTTCACTCCGTTGCACGCGTAACTATGCCCCAGCGGAGGGTCATCCCTTAGACCATTCACTCTATTATGGCCGCAAAGAACTCGAGGAATGGAGATAGAATCTATCACGTCAGAAGGGGAAAGGGAACGCTCCTGTACTTCTCGACTCACCCTCTCAACCCTCTCCAACCTAGCTTTGTCTAACGCTCGTGGTGTGTCACTCACTCACAAGGTTACCTACAAGAACTCTCAACCCTAGTGTCACTCTAGGGGAAATGTTCATACAATCAAGCATTCAAGGTTGGAACTCACAATAAACATCAATTAATTCAAAGCATAATAAAGAGATTCAATGAAACAAATACATCCTAGGGTTCACAAATACCCAAGTACCCACTAGGGGTTTAGCTCTCCATGGAGCTAAGTACAATAAAAGAAATAGAATGTAAAAGCAATGAATCCATAGAGAAACCCCCTCGATAGTCGTATCGATGGTCTTGTGGAAAGTCCTCTACTCGTCGTCCAAAGATTCCCTTATCCGGTATAGGATACGCCTCGACGGAAGCTCCCCTACCAACTTTCTTCCTAATGAATGACGATGTTGGAGCCGTAGAACCTCTCCAAAACACTAGCCAATACCTCTCAAAAACCTAGCCGAAACCCTCTCTCAAGTTGGGGAAAAGATGGAAAAAAGAATGCTGAAATCCGGGCTGAATCGGCTTTAAATAGGGCTGGAATCGTGCGACTACACAGGCTTGTGGATTTTACACACGCCCATGTGGAATTTCCACACAGGCGTGTATAATTTCCACACGCCCGTGTGGATTCTCTGAATTCCTGTTTTCTCGGCCGGCTGTGAACAACATTGCTACAGTACTTTCTCTACAGTGCCCTGCTACGGTACCTGGCCTAAAATACTTCCCGAGTCCATACTTTCATCGAGGTGACGCAAACGGGCACACGTTCACGTCGTGGATCGCTTTGCTTCTTTAGTGACGGACAAGTTGGTGGAGATCTTGTTCTATGTGCATAAGTCGGAATGCTTGAGTGTGACTGCCCTTGTGCCCCTCCAAATGGTTGTGATAACTCAAATACGAGGAGGTTGGCACACACTCTAGCATCTCACACCCGACCTATATCTTTGCGTTTGAACCTTAGCAAGATTTCCTCCAAAATCGGTGCATTATGATCCACATTGGTTTCTTTCCTTCATACTCGCCCTCACAACCCTACCTGCATGAAAGTAACATAAAAATACACATATTAGTGTAAAAACCCGAGAAAAGTAATGTTCAACATAAGGAAAGAATGCTTCGCATTCATATCACACAAGCACTTATCATATACCTAACCCTTTGGTCCACACGAAAGGCCCCTAGTCACACCTAAGCCCAAGACACTAGAGTCCCTTCAACGCTTCACTCTGTTGCTCGCGCAACTAAGCCCCAGCGGAGTTCATCCTCTATAACTTCACTCTATTGCCACCGCCAAGAACTCAAGGAAATGGAGGTAGGAAAAATCACACCGGAGGGAAAAGGGAATGCTCTGCTACCTCTCGACTCACCCTCTCAAACCTCTCCAATCAAGCAATGTCTAACTCTCGTAGTGTTTCTCTCATCTACAATAGTTAGCAAGATGGACTCTCAATCCTAGTGTCACTCTATGGAAGAAATCATTCCACAAGCACTCAAGATTGGAACTTAATTGAAACATCAATTAAAGGAAGCATAATAAAAGATCAATGAAACAATAACATCCTAGGGTTTACAAAATCCAAGTATCCACTGGGGGGTTTAGCTCTCCATGGAGCACAATACAAACAACAATGAAATCGAATGTAAAAACAAGTGTTCCATAAGAAAACCCCCTCGGTAGTTATGTCGATGGTCTTGTAGAGTAGCCGAATCTTCTCCAAAGGTCCCCTTCTCCGGCCTAAGGCACATCTCGGCGGATCTATGCCGATGAAACCTCCCCCAATAACCTTCTTCCAAGCGAATCGCGGTGTCAAATCCCTCAAACCACTCCAAAGACTTACCAAACGCCTCTCCAAACCCTAGCCGATAGCTTCCCAAATGATGGAGAAAAATGGAGAGAAAAGGAGAAAAAGATTCCCAAAATCAGGGCTGAATCACGGCTTAAATAGGACTGAAATCGAGAATCCACATGCCCCTATGGATCTGGCACACGGGCCTGTGTAATTTTCAAACGGGCATGGGGAATTTCCACACGTCCGTGTGGATTCTCTAGAAATCTATTTTCAGTCGGCTGTGAACGGTAACTGCTACAATACTTCCTACAATGTTTCGCTACAGTAACCTGCTACAATACTCGGTCAAAACATTCCCAATTCCACACTTTTCATCGAGCCAACATAAATGGGCACACGTTTATGCCGTAGATCGCAACTTTTCTTCAATTAAGGGCTTCGTTGGTGAAGATCTTGTTATCAACTCACAAGTTGGGATACGCAAATGTGACTGCCTTTGTGCCCCTCCGACTTATTGTAATGACTTGAGTACACAGAGGTTGGCACACATTCACACATCATAAGACCTCACTTGTGTCTTCGCGTTTGTTCCTTCCAAGATTCCACCAATTAGTGTGCTCATGATCTACTTTTGGCTTCTTTTCTCAATACTTAGCTTCACAACCCTACATGCATAAAAGTAACAAAAATGCACAAGTATTAGAGCTAAAACCTGATAGAAGTAATGCTCATCATAAGGAAGGAACACTTCATATTCTTATGACACAAGCACTTATCAATGTGACCCAAACTGCACGGATTTGTCGAAGTAATAAATCCCAGGTGAGTGGGTTATCGTATACACAAGGAATAGTGAATAGAAATATAATGATTGCTACTTAACTAAGTGAAGATGACGCAATAATAGTGTTGATAAAATCAATGTGAACAAGACTAAAGGTAATAAGAAAGAGAGGCATGATAAAATGAGAGGAAAGGCAATCGATAGAAAGTGGGACATTCGGACATTGCTACCCCTAGGGTTATTGATTCAAGTGCAAGACCAACTATTATGTCTCCTAACTGATGCTTAATGAGTCATGGAAATCCTAAAATACACGGTCCCAAACCTAAGGTCAACCGTGACTAACTCCATACTATACTCCGACGGAGAAATCGCTTAGTCTCAACACCTCATCCTGTGTACAGTTATAAGAAGCTCTAGGAATTCCAAGTGATAAACCCTATTCCTATATGTAGATCTAACTCTTTGGTCCAGGCAAAAGACCCCTAGTCACAATTAAGCCCCATATACTAAGGATTACTTCAATGCTTCACTTTATTGCTCGTACAACTAAGCCCCAGCGGAGTTTCTCTCTTAGCACTTTACTCTATTGTGACCGCAAATAACTCTAGGAACATGGAGGTAGGATAAATCACACCAGAGGGGAAAAGGGACGCTCCGCTACCTCTAGACTCACCCTCTCAACCCTTTCCAATCTAGCAATGTCTAACCCTCATGGTGTGTCACTCATCCACAATGGCTACCAAGATGACTTCTCAACCCTAGTGTCACTCTAAGGGAGAAATCATTCAACAAGCATTCAAGATTGGAATTTAATTAAAGACATCAATTAAGGAAAACATAACAAAAGTTCATTGAAACAATAACATCCTAGGGTTTACAAGTCCAAGTACCCACTAGGGGGTTTAGCTCTCCATGGAGCAAGATACAATCAATAATGAAATTGAAAGCAAAAACATGTAATCCATACGAAAACCCCCTCGGTATTCATATCGATGGTCTTGTAGAGTAGCTTCGTCCTCTCTGAAGGTCTTCTTCTTAAACCTAGGGTACACCTCCCCAGATCAGTGTCGACGAAAGCTCCCCCAATAACTATCTTCCAAGAGAAACACGGTGTTGAAGCCGTAGAACCACTCCTAAACCTTTGCCAAAGCCTCTCTAAACCCTAACCGCAAGCCTCCCAAAAATTTGAGAAAAGATGGAGAGAAGGATGAAAGAAAGATCCCCAAATCAGTACAAGTCGCGGCATTATAAACGGCTTGAATCGGGCATCAACACGGGCGTGTGGAATTTCCACACGCCCGTGTGGATTTCTGGAAATCTGATTTTCTGTGGACTATGAATAGTAACTACTTCAGTAAATTGCTACAGTATTTATTATAATACTTGCTGCAGTACTCCGCCAAAATACTCCTGAATCCACACTTTTTATCGAGGCAACATAAACGGGTACACGTCTATGCTGTAGATCGCATCGCTTCTTCAATAAAATGCCATATTGGTAAAGATCTTGCTAACATTGCATAAGTCAAAATACGCAAATGTGACTACCTTTGTACCCCTCCAAACCATGTAATTGCTTGAGCGCATGGAGGTTGGCAAACATTCACGTATCTTCGATGACAACTTGTGTCTTCTCGTGTGTTCACTTCAAGATTCCATCAACATAATACATTCGCAATCTACTTTGACTTCTTTCTTCTCTATTTGGCTCCACAACCTTATATACGCAAAAGAACACAAAAACACATGCATTAGCGATAAAATCTGATAAAAGTAATGCTCATTGTAAGAAAAGAATATTTTGTATTTTTAGTACACAAACACTTATCACATATAAACTGTGTAATCCTGAATTAACCAAAGAAGCAACTAACCATATTATCTTTTGTACTTATCAGGTTTCTTAATATCCCAACAATCTTTTCAAGAGCCGCATTTTCCTCCTTATCAAATAATTCCTGTATATAATAAAATTACAATAGAATCTTAGCCATGGTCAATGGCTTAAGATTACTATATTCATACAACTGATGTGATCTTTTCATTTGATTTTCTTCAACAGTTGCTGCAAGCCTAGAAGCTCTTTCTTGCAAGTCATTAAAGAAATCAATTGTGGTTGTTGAGATCACTCATGTTAAAACAAGACTCTGTTTCAGTCACTACAATTCTTATATGGTTTTTGGTATTATTTTTTAGCAACTAACAGTCTCAAGAGCAACACGATCTGAATCTAGAACATGAAATAATTTACCATCTCTTGTTGAGTAGCTAAAATTGATAATTTCATATGTTCAAGATCTGACAATGATTTCTTGTGAAGTATATTAGCCAGCTTTCTCATGCCTTGAACTCCAGAAGTATATATATTTTTGATCTTAGTAATTCTCAGCTCTAGATTTCTGGTTGCCTAAAATCATAGTAGTAATATATGAGAATTTAAAACAACATAAAGCTTATCTTTCACATGCAAAGTTTGGAATGACACCTTTGATTTCGTAGCTAGAAATGAGTTAAAATGCTCTTCCATAGATCATAGATTTGGTACAGTAGACTCTGTATAGACATCAATTATACATAATCTTGAACTTTAGAGGGTAAGGTAATTGCAACTTCCCTAAACGTAAATATATAGCATATAAGCAATAATGAAAAACATACAAATGTTTGTATCTAAGAATGATAGTCCAATTAATAGTAGATTATTTTAATTAGTGTTCAAAATGATCAACTAACATAAAAAATACTTCACCTTTTAAATCTAGTCACATAAATTGAAGACAAAAATTTGAACAACAAAATGAAATAAAAGTGTCAAGTCTCACATCATATGCTTCATCAATCTGATGGAATTGAGCACCACAATTGCTTCCTTTGCAAACGTCTGGATGATATTGCAGCCAAGAAAAAAAAGAATAAAAAAGAAATTAAATTTTGTTATTTTCTGTCAAATTACAAGATAAATAATAAAATTAGTATCAAATATAACTATCAAAATTTTTATCTAAAACTTGACAGATCCATTTCATTCTTAAAAAAACAATTTGAAAAACACAAAATACTTCAATACAGCCATTTTTTTTTAACTAGCAAAAGCCACTCAACGAAAAAGACAATGAAAACAAAACATTACAAAGTTAAAAATAAAAAAAGGGTATAAATCCAAACAAATAATCATTCTTACCCCAGTTCAAACACAATTAATTATAAAAATAATTAAATAATAATAAAATGGATACCTTTATAGAAATGAAACTCAAATCTTAGGAGAAATCGAACTTAAAAAAAAGGGAAAATGAGAAAATACGTGAATAAATAAAACTGGTAATTGCCAAAAAAAACCCCCAAAGTTTGCAATTTTTCCAAAAACACCGCCTTAATTTACGAATCCCTAAAAACCCCTTCCTTTTAATTTCATTCTCTTCCAAACCACCAAAGCATGTAACGGTGGTTAACGGAGTGATTTTTAAATTTTATGGACGAAATTGCCGGCGCATGGGAGGTCGTGGCATAGCCATCATTTCGGCGGTTAGAGAGGAAGTGAGGGTTAGGGTAATCCCAAGAGATAACTTTACTAGAGCCGTATAGTTGATTTTTATCAACTCGCCTCTTCAGCTTTTTCCCTTTCGTCTTTGCCGGAACATCCTCTGTAATTTCAGCTTTTCCCTTTACACCGGTGTCTCGAAGGAGAAGTCCCGCGCAAGTATTCAGCATTTCATCAGTTTGCAATCTAAGGTATTGAAGAAGTTTTGATTATGGTTTATGTTAACTATTCTGTTACAAAGAAAGATTTTTTCGATTTTGTTTTGTAGTTATGTTTTTATTGGAAGACATTAAAGCCTACAGGAAATTTATCGGCTAGGGTTTTGTTAGTCTGCACGGAGATTTCTTGGCTAGGGTTTTTTGTTTTGTTTTACATTTTCATCTGCCTACACGATCGAATTAGTTTTTCGATTGTTATGATTTGTGTAATGTTTATAATGTACGTTTCCCCTTTCATTTGATATGGTTGCAGTTTTACAAATGAGGTCTCCGTTTAAGATATGAGTTGCGGTTTAAAAAAATATGTCACCACTTAACTATTGTTGTCTTTGTTTAACAAACTACTTCTAAATTTAACAAATGATATCTCTGTTAAAAAAATTGACATGTTACCGTTTAAAACTTTTCATTTCCCGCTTAAAAATTTGTGAATACTGTTGAATGTGTTGTCATTGTCACAGGCTAGTGATTATGGCGGTCAACCTAGTTAATGGGCGATGCTACTTGACACCGGTAGTGGATACCTTAGCTGAATTGAATGTTCACATGATCCTTCGACACTGGGTGATCATCCGAAGGACACCGTTTGCAGCATTTACTGAGTTGGAAGCTGTATTCCAAGAGCGGGCCCTTCTTGATTCTCTGTTGCAAAGGTACAATGGCCGCACCAATAAATTCAAGATTGGGGAAAGCCTGCTGAGTTTCAAGCCTCAAGATGTGGCCCTCGTTCTTGGTCTACGTTATGATGGCGACACAGTCATGTTTCAGAAGAAGAAAACCCGCTCAGTTTTCGAAGGGAGGTATTTATCAAAAACCTACGAGAGACACAGAGACTCCATCAAGAGCACTCTTGTGCAACTTGTTCAACAGAGGGGAGAAGAAGAAAATTTTATCAAACTCCTGATGGTGTACCTCATGGGTACAGTCCTCTTCCCAAATACATCTTGCTCGATTCTGAACTGGATCATTGATTATGTCAATGAACTACGCGCCATGGGGCGATACGCATGGGTGCAAGCGATGCACAAGTGGCTTATGGAGGATATTCCACAAGCAGCCGCTCGAGTGCAAGATAGATGCACTGGGAAGAAGACCAACACAGGGTACATTAAGGGTTGCTCAGTCCCGCTTAACATCTGGTTTTATGATCTGACCGGAACAGGAAAGAAAGTCCGTTTCAGCAAGATCCCAAGGATGTTGTGCTACGGTGAAAGTACTTACCGGAAGCAAGCGACGATAGAAACCACCTTGTCATCGCTCGAAGGAAAAGAGGTAATAAATCAAGAACAATGTTTAACAGAAGTCTTTTAATGTTTAAACATATTATTTAGTGTTTAACTATATTATTTACAGTTTAAAACTTATTCATAAAAGTTTAAAAAATTTGTTCTCCATTTGAACATATTCTATAATGTTTAAATATATAAATACTCTGTTTAAATATAGTTTTTATTGTTTAAACTGAATGATTTCGCTGAAATTGTTTGGTTTATATATGTTAGTTTCCTGAGCTGGTTCCGGCGAATGCTGAAGAAGATATATTTGTTCGGGCTAATCGACGGATGGATTCTATTGCTCTGGAACCACTTGCTCGAAGACAGGATTAGAGGGCAGCCTCTTCCATAGTAGCTCGATGCCGTTATCCTACTTCCAGTCCACCACGTGCACGCATTCCTTGACGCTGGAGAAGCCCTCCTACCCCTCCTAATTGCAACAACACCCCCAACCATGACAACGACAGTCCCCCCGATTGTAGCAGCCCCTCCGACCGTGGCAGCCCCACAGACGGCACTAGGCAAGATGTCACTGCAACTCTTATGTATGCGTGCTAGATATTGATGATCGAGTTTCCTCGGCTTGTTGCTCGGGTTGAGGCATTGGAAGAACGGTCACAATCGATTGCGCCGTCCCTCCAAAGAAATGAAGTACCCGGGATGGATGAGGCGTCGGAATTTGATGACGACGACATCATCGGGGTGGCCATTCCAAGACGGCCACATTCGAAGAGACTTGCGAAAAAGAGGTGAACAATAATGCCTCTGTCTCCACCGTCGGCTGATGATGAAACAATAGGAACACCATCGACGGCTGATGCTGTTACTGAGTCTATCGCCGTTGATGACATGGCCGTGATTGTGGAGGAGATCGTAAATGATATTGCCATTGTCATGGTTGAGAAGATCGTTTACTTTGTTGTTAACGAAATCCCCGACCCGGTGGAACCGGCGGTCGAGAGTGCGGCATCAAAGATGGACACAATCCCTGAAGAATAAGAACAAGCTAAGGGTGTGGCTCCCATTGATGCTTTTGCTATGGCCACGGTTCAGAAGATCGTTGACTCTATTGTCAACGAAAGCATAGGGACGGTGGAACCAATGGCCGACAGTACCGCATCGAAGCCAGACACAATCCCACAACAACAAGAAGCATGTAAGGATATGTCTACGGTTGATGCTATCATCGTCCCCGCATCGAAGGAAGATGCTACTGGTGCTGAACACCGTCAAGGCTCAACAACATTGCCGCATGATGACCGCGACCAAGCAACGAGAGATATGATCGAGGCCAATCAAAAATTAAACGAGAAGGCTTGGAAAGTCTTTGTTCCGAAGAAGAAAAAATAGGTTGGCCAATTGCATCTTAAGAAATACGAGCAAGAGTTGATAAGGATCTTCCTCAACTACCCTATGTACAAGTAAGTTTGAAGTTTTTATGATAGTGTTTCAATGCTTATATATTATCACTTAATTTATCTATGTAATGTTTAAGTATTTATAATATCATTTAAAAATTGTCTATATCATTAAAATAGTTACAATATGGTTTAATTATATTTGTTATCGTTTAACCTCAGCACTGTCGTATAGAAGAATGACGCTGTCAGCACCATACGGGACAAACTATACACTCTGCTTGAGGGGAAGGAGATGGTCACAGACGATGTGATGGACGCTTTCGTGTGCATAATACAAAAGTCACTGAGCAAAGTGCCATATCCTTATAAGAAGCGTGCCTCTATCACATGACTACTGCCGTTGTTTATGTCGAAGCAGGACGACGCACATGAAACCACTATGGCTATGATCGGAGATGCCGTGCGCAACTTGCATGAGGTTAAAATTGTCATCCTCCCGATAATCATGAATGGACACTTCCATGTCATCGTCCTTGACAATAAGAATAAGAATACATGCATTATTCTTCATACCAAAGCGCGGGGTATGATAAAGACGCGTTGGACATGGTAAGTTCTTTAATAAATTGTGTTTGATTAATAGTGTTTGGTAAATAATCAGTATTCTAATCTCAACTTGTATACCTTGACAGCGGAATCTATTCGACATTTGTGTCGAAATGGAGTTCGGCGAGTCGGCACCTCAAAGTACCCACTAGTTCAGGACATGGAAACTCCACGACAAAAACAAGGAAGCATCGACTGCGCCGTCTATGTCATACGGTTTATCAAGCAATTACTCACCGATGAGAAGCTACGGCTACCGCAGACAGACATCCCTTATCTGAGATTTAAAGTATGTTTCCCGCATACTTAAGGAGGGGAGGGCAGCCGCCGTCCATAAAAAAGGGGGGTCATCGCAAGCGGGTTGATAGAATTTCTTGTTTTTTGTTTGGTTTCAAATGTAAACCAGTTCAAATCCAATTCATTATTTTTGTTTTCGAAGAACATGACAAATTTTCTCAATGTAAATTTTGTTTGTTTTCAATTGTAAAGCAGGTTAAATTCAATTCAGTTTCATTGTTTACCTTTCAGTTACATTGTATAAATTTACCAATCATCGTTTAAATATCAGTGTTAAATGTTTAAAATTACACTGTCTCTGTTTAAATAAATGCGTTCACTGTTAAGAATAAGAGTTTCTCTGTTTAAATATGAAAAGTTTGCACTCAATTAAGTTTATTTCTCTTTAGAAATCAGCTTATTTACAATGGCTAGTCAGCGACAGTTTCATTGCAAGTTCTACGATTGTGACCTGAGCCGTGGAAGCGGCTGCAATGTAACTCACGGACATCAAAAGCTTGCGACTCGATGCTCTTTCGTCTAGGACAACCAGGCTGCCTTCTCGTCACAGGCGGTCGCAAACGAAGCTCACGATTTCCGTCCGAAGACTTGTCATCGTCGGCTATGGGGAATATAGCTTCCTTATATGCTAGTTTGTAATTGTCGACGGTGAAGTAGCCGCTAATAAATCCATGAACGTTGGTGTCTGTCTGCATTATTGCAGTGCAAGCGTGTTTGCAAGGGATAATATAAAATTGCCACATTCGACATGAAAAAGTTCTGATGGCAAGATCTACAGAGTTGCTGCACTGGTCGATTACTTCGTAACGATCATCGACACAACGACCAACGCGAAGATTTCGGCTATCCTCGACAATTATCTCTACCTTTGAATGTATGGCTGGGTATAAGTAGGTCTCCCATTTGTTCGCTTGATCACGGCGGTTGCATAACATGCGCATCAACTTGAACCTGTACAACATAGAACACGAAATGTCAAACAAGGTTAAACAAAGACATTGATGGTTAAATAATTGGTAAAATGTTTTAAATAGTAGGATAAATATTTAAATGATGAAAATAATATTTAAAGTTAGAAAATAATATTTAAACAATTATGAAACATTTTAAAGGATAACACCAAATGTTAAGTGTAAATCAACATTCGAAGACCTTATAGATTCGACCATTTTCGTCACAAGTAAATGGCGAGTTTCTTTGATCCAAGCATTGAACGACTCCGCGACATTTGAATACTTCTCACCCCAATGATCACCTCTGAACAGATAATTCAATCAATGTGCCATATCCGATTTATTAATCAACCAGTGATGGGCTTCGGGTGATGTAGCCTGCAGTTCATTCACAGTATCATCCAATTCTTTAGCCATGGATGCCCACGCAATGCGAAAGCATATAAACCAGCACTCCTCCCTCAATGCCTTCCCTAAGTCTGAGGTTGGCTTTCATTAAATTGGCTTCCAAATGTCAAAGATAGTATGCATGTGGCGAAGAAGGGAAGACTCTCACAATTGCGTTCACAAGACCCTTGGACCTGTCCGACACGAAGGTAATTATCTAATGATAATCTCTTTCATTGTATAAAGCATCGCCTAACTTGGATATGAACCAAGTCCAATTGGCATCGGTCTCATTGTCGATAATACCGAAGGTGGCATGAAAGAAACCATTGTTTCCATCTTTGCCTGTGGCACCCAGTAGAGTACCCCGATATTTTCCACGGAGGTGGGTATCATCGAGAAACAGCAGTGGCCTGCAAGCTCTCTTGAATCCCTCAATACACACTCTGAAAGAAAAGAATGCACGTTTAAAATGATCACCATATCTTCCACGATCGCAATGTTGTCGGGGTTTGTCTCAGCCACCTTATCCACGTACCAAAGCAACAAATCATAGCTGGAGATGTTGCTGCCGTCAAGGACCACCCGGGCATGCTCTTTTCCCAACCAAGCCTGCTTGTATGGTATGTGGACACCATGTTCCCACACCATGTCCTTTTGAATGTCGATGGACTTGTACAAGGGCCGGTCCTTGAGCTTCTGAATCACTCGTGCGCTTACCCATTTTTTGGACGCTTTTGGATGTGACGCCAAACCTATTCCACCACCGCAAGTGTGTGATGGGTTGATTGTCTTGATTTTGAAAGTATTTTTATTATATTCTTTTGATGCATGAAGGCGCCATTGACAACCATCGGCAGCACATTCCACAGTCACCCGATGTTTTTCGTTCTTTATGAATTTGAAGTCAAAATTCCGTTTGATTGCAAAATTTTGAAGTACGTCCCTGAAATGTTCAACACCGTCAAAACATTGTCCGATATCCAATAACAGCACTTCAGAATGATCTGACGAGGAATGAAGACATCCCACACCGTCAGGGTCACCATGGGGTTGAACGGGAGTGCTCGCAGAATCTGAATTCCTGCCAACACTTCAGTTAAATGAAAAATATCAATATTTTAAGCAGAGAATAAATTGTTTAAGTGATAAATTAAAATTTTAAACGTTAAAGTAAATAGTTAAATAGTGAATAATTAACTTAAATTAATAATATAAGATTTTAAACAGTGATGACATACTTAAACAATAATGAAACCTATACAACTGGATCAAATAAAAAAAAAGAAACTTACAACGAGAAAAACTTATTTTCAGTAGGATTCAAGAATGGCACATTGTCTGCCTCGTCAACAAGATCAACTACAGCGCATTTGAAGATAGAGTGCACGTGACACATCCGCTGGAAGTCAACATCGTTTTCTATTAGACAAACTGTTTTATATCCATCGGGTGTGATAAACTTCACCCTGACAAGGGAAACTTTGAGACCCTGTCGCTCACATATCTCAGCTAACACCAACTCCCAAGAAGTTTGAACCGTGAACATTAGCACTCTTCCCTTCCCATTGTATCTAGCAATACCACAAAAACTCTCCATAATATATCTGCCGAAAACCAAATCGTACAAACCAAATGAAGAGAAAAAGAACAAAAAGAAGAAGAAGAAGAAGAAGATGTAAAGAACAAACAGCAATCAGAAAGGCAAACAAAAAAGTGCACAGTTGTATGCATAAAGGTTAGACATGATGTGATTGGCCGGTATTTTTCCCTCCATCCCAAGGGCAAAAAAGGAAATAACTAGTGTGGACCCACTTGAAGTGACAGACAAGGCGTAATCCCTAGAGACAAATATTACTGGAGCCATTGTACTTTTGTCCTCTTCTTTCTGTATCTTCAGCTTTTCTTTTCGGTGGGGCATCCTTGTCTGGAAGTTGGCCCTGCTTTCCACCATTGTCTCGAGGAAGCCATATTGTAATCGCTCGAAGAAAGTTCTCATCTTATCATGAGTCTCTGTTTAAATGTCAAGATTTTTATGTTTAAACCATTACAAATAGTGTTTAAACTAACGGTTAACTATTTAAATAATTTCTATATCGTTTAAACCAATATGTAAACCATTTAAATATAGTGATTTAACTATTTTAAAATATATGTTATTGTTTAAATTGAATGCTTTCACTGACATCGTGTTAAAGATGGATATTTTTTCAAACCTACGATATTTATCCCAAACCTCCTGGGTACAATCATATTCCTAAACACGTCCTGCTCGGATCCGAACTGGAGAGTTGACTATGTCAATGAGTTACCTGCCCTGGGACGATATGCATGTGTGGTATATAGTGTTTAAATTATCACGTCACTGTTAAAACATCTTTATGTATTTGCACGTCACGATGAGTTAAACTCAAATAAGTTTATTTCATTTAAAATATTTAAACATTTACAATGGTCTCTGATTAAATATCAGAAGTTCACACTCAGATAAGTTTGTTTCATTTAAAATAAAACATTTACAACACTTACAACATCTTCTCGCACCTCAGACACTTGCGAGTCGACCCTCGTTCGTCTATTAAGATTTCAGTTTTTCTCACCAAGTATTTGTACTTTCGAATGCTCACGGCAGTTGCTTAACATGCGCATCAACTTGAACCTACACAATATAGAACATAAACAGTTAAAAAAGGTTAAGCAAACACATTGATAAAAACGTCTATTAATCGATGTGTCATGGTCTGACTTAAGCGAAGATCTTGAGAGTTAAACATAGAAAATAATATTTACACACAGAGGAAAAGTTTTTAAAGGGTGAGAACAAATCTCAAGTGATAAATATCAACTCCGTCTTAATGGATGTTTCATGATCTTCTTCCTCTGGAGAATCCTCCGCAATCAAGCAATAAATGAAAACTTTCTTTTCTTGCCCAAGTCGAAATGCCTGCTTAATTGCTTGCCCGTCATCCACCGCTGGAGAATCCTCCGCATTTAGGCAATTATGCGGGAATTTCGACTTGGCCAAGAAAAGATAGTTTAACTTGTTGCGTGATTACGGATGATTGATTCTCAAGATGAGGAGGATCAGGAGACATCCTTTAAGATAGAGTTGATCTTAAAATTTTGGTCTTACTCCAGCGAATATCCTGGACAAGAAGTAGAGGAGGAGGAGGACGACGACGATGACGAGGAGTTGTCCAGGGGAAGGGTTCTTCCTTCTCATTTATGGTGTGAAGTCCACAAGCCGGTTGACACTTCAGATCCGAGAAAAAAAGGGAAACACACCGTGGACCGAGCTTGACTGATCACGATGAACGAGTCTTCCGATATTTACGTTAAAATTTAGAAAATTTAATGTCGTTATTAATTCTTCTGCACGGGATACCATAAACTTGCCATCTGCCACATGCCAACACTTCAGTTCTAACCAAAAAGATCAATATTTTACACAGAGAGTTAAAGAGTTTACACGTTAGGTCAATATTTAAATGTTAATATGAATAGTTAAACAGATAAAGACAAATTTAAATGGAGACGACAATTTTTAAACAAAGATGTAATATATTTAAACATAGAATAGCACAGTTAAATAGTATTTCACATATACAACTAGATAATCATAAATGAGAAGAACTTTACAACGAAATGAACTCATTTTCAATAGGATTCGACAATGGCACATCGTCTGACTCGACAACAAGATCGACTACAGCGCATTTGAAGATGGAGTGCACTTGACCAATCCGCTGGAAGTCAACTTCATTTTCTGTTGGGCAAACCGATTTATATCTATATTGTATGATAAACTTCACCCTGACTCATTTTTTGAAACAGATTTACATCTATCAATACCACAAAAACTCTCCATAATAAACCTGCATTGTTTATAAATTTTGTTACTCCCTCCCTGACGCAGAATGGTCAAAGTGATAGCAACGAAGAAATCCTCACCGTATTACGAAACTGGCAGAACTGAAATCGAACAAACCAAATGAGAAGAAGAACAAGAAGATGTAATGCAACTTCTAGACATTGTCTAACAGAAAGCAAGCAGAAAGCCCCACATAAAGGTTGGACATGATGTGATTGGGCGCTTTTTTCCCTACCATTTTCAAGGGAAAAAATGGGATTTCACAACATGGACCCATTTGAAGTGAACGGTAGAGGGTAAAAGGGAAGTTAAACAATAATGAAAGGGCTGTCTGGGGTTTGCCAAACTTAGAGGGGTTGTTTGGAAATATTTGAAATTCACGATAGCTAAACAGTAATTTTCCCTAAATAAATTCCTGATACACATGGAAAAAAACACAAGGAAAATCCACATGTATCAGATAATGAATAAAATAATGTGTCAACAAGATTGGCAGGAATGAACAGAACAAAGTTGGGAGATGGGAAATCATATTTTCTGATATAGCTATTAAGTTGAAGCATGGAACAAGTTTGAAAAGACTAGCAGAAAATTGTCAATATATAAGCAACACATTTAAAGAAGGCATCCTACAAGGAAGAAGATGTAGGCAACAAGTCGGTATACATAAATCAGTTTAACAATGCTACACATGGCCACATAAGAGAATAAGGAGGAAAAATGGAAAATAAATAACTGGAAGTAAAAGATAAAAGCATGAGAGAAATATAATAGATCTAGACAACTAGTAACAAAACATAATTTCTCAACGCAATCATAATACTCAAACCAAAAAGCAATTAAGCAAACTCTCGCTTCAACATAACATGAATGCATGAAAAAGTAACTTCACCAGTAGAAAAAAAAATGGTCAGAAAATAAACCAAACAATAATGTCATTAAAACATTGAACTGTCAAAAAACAATCTAGATATTTAGAGAGAAATAGTAGATATACATTAGAAAATTCCAAGATTATTCTTGTAAATTTAATGACAACTATTGGTAAAGAGTAAAACCTAAAGATTCAGAAAACTGAAGAGCATGCATTGAAGAAAGGTTAAGCAAAGTCGATGAAGTGAGCCCTGTTATTTGACAAGTCTAAATTTTCCAAACTCTACAATGAAGAGATCCCAGAAGGAAGATCAACCAACTTATTGTTAGCTACTTTTAGTAACTTAAGGGCATGTAGCTCAGCAATCCCATTAGGTAAACTTTTTAATTTATTGAAGGTCCAGTTCCTCAAGCTTCTTCAGGTAGCCAATTTCAGGAGGAAGATATCTGCAAATGGAAAACAAAAATTAGTATTGTAATAAATTTATTACAATCAATTGTTAACTTATCTGATTGTAATAAATTTAATATGATAAATTTCATCTCCTTGAGCATCAAGTTAGTTATGTTATACACCGCTTGAAGATCTTGCAAGGCTTTCTTACTTTTTTCTGAACTTTCCTATAACATGGAAGTACGAGTAAAAGCTGATGCATTCTGAGCAAACAATTCAACTATCAGGCAGCCATTTACCTTACACTTTTGGATCTCACATTTTGAGCAAACAATCCATCCATATATGCATGTAAAATGATGCTAAAAATAATATCAAGAAAAAAAAGAAGCTTAAAACTCCAACATCAAAATAATTTCTCAACAATCCATGGTTTATTTAGTTAAAAAAAAAATGGAAAACAACAGTGAATATCCAAATGAAAGTGATAAATATTGAAATGAAGGCATGAAATTGATCAAAATAAACAATGAAAAATATGGAAGATTTTTTTAAAAAAGAAGAAGAAGAAACACTAAACTCCCATCTCTTGCTCCCTCCTCCATCTCCCCAACCAGTATGCTCCCATCACAATCCTAAATCACAATCCCAAAACCCTATTCACCAACACACATCTAATATTTCCAAAATTACAAAGAAAATAACCCAAAAAAAAAACTTCAAGATAGATCTAGAAAAACTTCATGCTATGAGTAAAATGATCAAGGTTTTACCCAATAAAACAAATCCAAACGCAAAAACAGTAATAAAAGCGACCCGCTTCGATTAAAAATTGATCTAAGATACCAAAATCTGAGATTCCACCAGGATTCAAAGCTTGAACTAGTGAAATCGAAACTCAAAATCCAAGCACGAGATCGATTAGGATCGAAGGAGAAGAAAGGGGATTATTAGGGTTTGGGTTTGGCGAATGGGATTTGAGAGGTGGGAGAGAAACATGAATTCATTGGAAAAAGATGGGAATAGAAATTGAGGGCATTTTCCGTCATTACATTTGATTGTTTATATGAATTTTAAGGGTCATTTATTTTATTATTCAGTAATTTTATAATTTTATTTATATTCATTTTTTAAGAATTAAATTATAAACGAGTTAGGATTCACTAACCAACTACAATTGCAACTTTTTTTTAATTTTAAGAATTAAAATATTTATTATTTATTTTTTAATAGACATCTCTATTATTTATTAATAAATAAAATATTTAGTTATTTTTTTAAAGTGTAATGGCCGGATGGCATCATAAAGTTTCTGAAATTAAAAATTATCCATAAAATTCAAAGATAATAGAATATTTAAAATAAATAAATAAATACATACATAAAATTTTAAAATGTCGTCAAAGTTTGTCAAAAGTTTCATAAATAAAAAATTATTCATACAACTCGGGATCTAATAAATTTTTGCCAATGATATGTTTATTTAAATAAATGATAAAAATAGTGGAAATCATTTACAACCTTTAAAGTATAATTTTTAAATTTAATATATATATAGCGGCTAATACATGGATTCTCCGCTATAAAAATTATTGTTAAAAAATAATAAATGGTCTATAGTAGCTAATTAAAAAATTTGCCGCTAAAAGCATATCTATAGCAGCTAATATAAAAAATCTACCACTATAGAGATTTACAGCGAGAAATTTATAATTTGCCGCTAAATTTAGTCGCTATAGACCAACTTTCTTGTAGTGATTGCATAAACAATACATGACTAATACTTCTGGGGCAGGAATTTGAATCTTTATCCTCTCTCTTGCACCCAAATGTCTTATTATTGAGCTATCCAATGGTTGACTTATAGTTTAATTTGTATCTATAGCTTTTCAAAATATCTAAAAGTTGTTATTACATGATAGTTGAAACAACTTTTTAGTGATTAATTTAAAAAAATTAAATTAAAAGCTATAATGACCGACTTCGTAATAATAATATTGAAACAAAATTTTTATTATAAGCTTTTTATATGCACATTTACAAAACATGGATTATTTCAAAGTAAATTACATGTATACTTCTTTACAAAAATTTAAAGTTCTTATGTTTTTTAGCATTTAGTCTCTTATGTTTTAAGAAATCTAATAATTAACTATGATTAGCTTCGCCTCCATGGTGGTGATAGCTTGGTGTGGTTAATGATTGCCAAAAACAGGCAATTATATTTTGGATATAATTTTTTCCAAATATTATAATTTACTATTTTAAATTAAATATTTAATTGTAATTATGATCTATTTTAACAATACCTACAACAATTATTTAATCACATTATTAACTTACTGTATTTTACTTATTATAAATTATTTTATTTAAATAAATAAAAGGAATTAATTTTAATGTTTATCATATAAAAAATTAAATATATTCTGTTTTAAAATTATATAAATTTGTCATACACCATATATAGATATATATATATCTAGGGCAAACTGTACACTAGTCATTTTACATGCAAAAGGAATCAACATTCCTTCCATATAAATTCATTACTCCCTTGCGCCTTCTCCAAGCTCATTGATGCACATCCAAACAAGGATACACATGACTTAAGCAATGAAACCCATTTCATTTTTTGTGACCAAACGTCCCTCATAATTTTGGGTTCACAGGCGATTTGATAAACTTCAAATTTATTAAGATAACAAATATCACAGTTGAATTTAGTGGTACACGACAAGAATAGTGAAATATAGAAGACAATTCATAGTGCTGGATAATTAGATTTTTCATAAAGTCCCCTACTTATAGCCCTGACGTTAGCAAAGTACTTTACTTATAATTAAAAATAAATACAAAGAGAATATGTATTAGTTTATAATATGTATTAATATGATCTTTTAAACAAATCTCATATTTTTATTTTAATTCAAGGGTATCGAAACAATTTTTTTTGATAAAGTTTTATTTATCAAAATTTATTTCATGAGAGAATTTTCTTATGATAGTCTCCGTAAAGCAAATAATTATATAGCCATTACATGACAACAGAACATTTATTTATAAGGTATTGATTTTACAGTTTGTTAGGATGCAATATATATACCTAAGTTTGTTCGTTAAACCCAAATAAATTTAGAATTTCCATTAAAACTTAGGTCATGCTTATCCCCTTTGATTACATAATGGTGGACGTAATCGTTCTCTGTTCTTAGAAAAATGTATGGTCCTTGTATTTATCTGATAAGTACCTCCGGCTGAAAAATGAAGACAATCAACCTGCATTGAGAATTTTGATAGAACGGAACAAACTCCTGAGTCCATAATTTACATCTTTTCTAATATAATTAAATAATAGTACTTTGCATCTTGGAAACGTGAGCTTTTCCTCCTCAACCTGATCACTTAGATACCAATGTCAATCAGATACGTCCAATTTAGAGTGAAGACAAACTTGATCACCGCCTCATACTTTTATTACTCAGCTACAATGTCGACCGCCTCATGCTTCTATTACTCAGCTACAATGTCCTTTACTTCTGGTTACTGACCCATATTTAGAACCAAGGCGGTCTGCCAATATAAATTATAAATTTAAGTATTTAGATAAATATATTGATATTTTAACATTTAATGTTCTATAAAATCCTTGGATAATTTTAATTGATGTTAGTGTCCATATAAATTTATCAAGGGTTTAATAATTGGACCAGTTGGCGAATCGGTTGGCCAACTGGTTCATTGCTCAACTAGTCAAACAGGCCGGTTCACCCAACAATTACTGTTTTTTAAATTTTTTCAAAATAAATAAACTTAAACTACAATTCTCTCTCCATGGTTATATGCCAAGAAAAAACCACCAGAACTAGGAGGAGAAGAAGAAGACTAAATATCAGCAACTAAGTACGCAAAGACTAGTGGACAAATCACAAATGTGTAAAATTCCATTTGCACCGGTCACTGTAACTACTTAATTACTAAAACTTAAGAGAGAATGGCATCCCAATCAATCTCCCAAGATGGGTACTTTCTGAGCACAAAGCTCTCAGATATATCCCATGGAACCTTAGTGAAGTCTAAGCTCTGCTTCTTTAAAACTAGAGAAGAACCAGTAGAGGATTCATCTTCTTGATCACAAGATGATGATGGTGGTGATGTGAGGTGTTAGTAGTTGGAGTTTTTGAAGCAGGGGTGGAATTAGGAGCTTTGAGAGTTTGGTAGATGGCTTGGAGCTTGGCGTTGACGGAGGAGTGACAGAGATTGGGGAAGTTAAGGCGAGAGAAGTCACCGTGGAGCTTGAAGGTCGCTTCGTCGTAGGCCATGGTGGCTTCATGGGCGGTGTCAAAGGTGATGAGCTAGAGGTGTGTGCGGTTCTTAGGGAGGTAGATTTCGGTCACCCATTTGCCTCAGTGACGCTACCGCACGCCGCGGTAGAGCTTGCCAGGCTTGGTTGGCGATGGAGTTTCGGCGTGCTTCAGCGGAAGGGGCTTCACATTGAGAAAGCTCCCACTTTTTTGGCTGTTTTGCATGCAATTAAAGCTCATATAGGAATCAAAACTTAGATTTTGATCCCATGATGGAGATAGAGATGGAGATAAAGATGGAGAAGGAGAAGCACTCTTGAAAAAGGTTCAAGTGCTTGTATGAGCTCCATTTGAGAAGGATCAGATTGGTTGGTCCGGTCAAACTAGTTCATCAGTTCTAGGTCCAAAGCCTATTCATGACCGGTTCGATCAGGACCCAGTTCAAACTATATAAGTGAAACAGACTAGCGGCTGGTTCCTAGTTGAACCGATTAAACCAGCTAGTCGGGTCTGCTTTTTAAAACCTTGAAATTTATGATGGCCATCAAGTTGTTTTTAAATTTTAAATTTTTTTAATTTTTTGGAAGCTGTTTGAATAGAGGATAGCTAATGGATAGGGAGTAGCTAGTGGGTCAAATGTGTCATTTATAATAGACGAAAAAAATAGACCACTACCACTATTTCCATCTCTATGTTGGACCACTAGTACCAACATAGCGGTCATTGACCAAGACTAGGAAGCAATTCATTTAAGGATCTTGACATGTTAGTTGTTTCTAACTGTAGGCATCTCGCTTGGAAGTTGGTTGGCTCATCATGAATTAGGTTATTGATAGTTGATAAGTTCTTGAGTGAACTTATTCTTTATATGTTTTACATGCATTGGGCAACATTTTTATCATGTTTTATGTCTCATAAATTGTATTTGGTGTTCTTTTGCGTAAATAGGGCTGTGAAGGCTTCTAGAGAGAAAAGAAAGCAAAGATAGGTCATGAAGGCACAATTTGGGAGACTTATGCGCGACATAAGGATCAAGACACAAGCTGTGCTCATTCATATGGGGGTGTGTGCCAACTTCTGAAGAAGTTCAAGTTAAATTGTGAGTAAGAAAGGCACAAAGGCAGTTACATCTTCATGTCCCGACTTGTTTAAAGATTTCAAAAATCCTCTTAATAGTGTTTAGTCGACAAGAAGCCACATGATCTACCACATAGACGTGTGCCCAAATGTGTGGTCTCAGAAGAAGAGTTTTGGAAGCATTGGTCATGGAGCAATGCAATAATTACTGTAGCAGTTACTATTTACAACCATGTGGAATTTTCACACAGGCGTGTGGAAAATTTTGCAGCCCACACGGGCGTGTGGCAGCATGTGATAGGCAAGGGATTCTAATTATAAAAGGTCTTTTTTCCTGATGTTTGGGAGATTTTTTCATGGCCTTTAAGGCAAGGAGGCTAGGGTTTGGAGATGAGGCGTTTGCGACTTTAGGGATGTTTCTTGACCAACTATGATCGATTTCTCCTCCATCATAACATTAAGTAAGCAATCGATGACCCTAGCTTTGGAGAGGAATCCATCAAGACTTTGAAACTACCCATCAAGCCCATCATCACGAATTCAAGACGGTTTATTTCTATGGATTTTACAAATTTTCACTCTATTATTTGTTTTGCAACTTGCTCCATCGAGAGCTAAACCCTAAAGGGTATTTGGGCATGTTAATCTCAGGATTTTATTCTTTATATTGATTTACATTTCTTTTAATCCGAGTTTAGTTAAGTTTAATCTTTTGCTCCTAATGCTTGCTTGCTTTATTAATGTATTAATTGACTTGTTTGCATTGACTCATTCACCTTGGGGAGAGAGGTCTCCATTAGTGTTAGAACCTCAAGATTGAAGAGTGTTGAGAGGGCAAGTTATGAGATAGTTGAGCATCCCCATTTTCCTTCCAATTGGTGTATTCTATCTCCATATTCCCTAAGCTTTAAGCAACCATATGTGGTGTAAGGTGTTGAGAGAGTTCTCTGCCAGGATTTCGTAGGGGGTTAAGGGCCTTTCACCCCAGATGTAGGGCTAGATCTATTCTTAGGAATCAGATATATCCCTTTGGAATCCTTAGAGTGCTATGCAGTCATATGTGGTGTGAGGTGTTGAGATTGAGAGATTTCTCCACCGAGACCTCGTAGGGGACTAGTATTGGTGATCTAGAGGTAGGATCCAATTAATTTTGGATTTCCACCACTTAACTAACCCGGTTTAGGAACACTTTGTGAATCTTACGTTTAATGTTTGAATCCTAGGGGAATCATTTCCCGAATACCTCATTTTTTATTGATTGAGACATCCTCTCATTTTACTCTTTGCTTACTTGTTAGTGACATTTATCTTTTAGCGAATTTATTCATAACATCATACTCTTGATTATTTGACTAGATAACTTAGAAGTAGCTATTACTAATACTCCTGTTCCTTTGTGGATTTGACTGCCAGACCCAGTAGGTACACTTTATTACTTGAGCGACCCATGCATTTTCGGACACACGTGAGGGGTGTGTCAAGCTTTTGGTACCGTTGTTGAGGAATGGGATATTAGGAACGCTAGGACTTTGTTACTTTACAATGCACTTTTTCATTGTTTCTCTATTCCATATTTCTTTCTTTCATTGTTCTTACTCTTTTCTTTTCTTAATTTTAGCTACCGGTTATGACCAAAGGAAATCCTTCAACATTAGTTAAAGAAGATCCTGAAATTGAGTGCAGATTTCATAGACGGGGAAAGGAACCTTCATAAGAACAAAATTTTTCTAGCTAAAATAGAGGATGCAAAAAAATCTGATGATGCAATATGCTTGAGAGCTTTCCCATTCTCATTGAAAGGAAGAGCCTAACAGTAGCTCCAATCATTACCAAGAACTTCCATCACAACATGTGATGAAATGGTAGAGGCTTTCCTTGCAAGTTACTTTCCTCCAAGAAAATCTGCAAAGTTTAACAATGAGATAGAATCTTTGTTTGAGACATGCGAATGGTTCAAGGAGTACTATAGAAGATCTACTGCAGCAGGAGTACTGTAGCAAAAACAATGGAGCAAGAACACTATAGCTGCACTGTAGCACATGGAGAGTTTTTGAGTCAGGATTTGATCCAGTCCATACGGCGTCAATGTTGTCCCGGGATTGACCTCGGAATAAATACTATAGCCAGAAAGGAGAAAAGTTTGTTTGATGGTATACTGGGTCAATGAGGTGCTCATTGACCCATTATGGATACTGTTACGAGAGCTAAAATGGAGTTTGCCTACTTCATACTGCCTCAATGAGCTCCTCATTGAGGTAGTATGGAGGTCCTCATGGAGCCAGTATGGAGCCAATATAGAGTCAGGATGGATTCCCTTTTGGGGGTTTTTGAGTCTTATTTGATGGGCATACTATGGGCTGTTTTTGGAGGGAGTATACTTGGGGTATATGAGGGCATTTGGAAGATTTTGAAGAGGACTTTTGGCAGTCAACACTTAGGGGGAAAAGAGGAGAAATGAAGACATCATCTTGGTAGAGCATGGCTTTGAGGCTTGGAGGTGATCCAGAACTTGAACTTCAAGGGGAGAGCTTCATCATCAAGAGAGGAGGAATATTCGGCATTCCTTGGGCTAGAGGAAGCATCATTTGGTTGGCATTGTTCTTCTTCATCATCATTCAGACTAGGGAGTGCCTCTTTTGCATTTGGTTTATGTTTTTCTTGAGATTGTTACATTTGTTTGTATGATGGCACACTAGACCACCAAGGCCACCGGATGTAGGTGATCCTTAGGGTGTTCATCATGTATTTTGGATGCAAAACCTTTATTTGGAATGCATTGGTGAGATTTATGGTTTGGCTCATTATACTTCATGCCTAGAACTATTAGTTGGAGAAATCCTTAGTTCTTTGTTGAGTTATACATGTAGACGTGACCTACTCGCGTGTACTAGATCTTTAATGAGCTAAAAGGGGTATTTTTTGACCAACATACCAAGAAATTGGGTGTTGGTAGCCCCTCGAAACATGAGGATAAACTTAGGTTAAGTGTATCCTTATCGCGTGATCTCCCTACACTTAATGCAATCGTAGGAATATGATTAGGGAGAGGTCCTTATCATCATTCGTATGGGATTAGGGTTTAACCGCCGAGAAATTGGGGTTGAACTAATGTTGAGGTCTATCGATCTAAATCACCCTTGCTATTTTATTCTTATGCATCCATATATCATGATAACCCCTCATGGGGATCTACATCCGTAGGCTTATTTACATCATCATTACTCTTGTGATCTCCTTGCTTGCCTTGGAATTGTTATACTTGTGATTTATCAACATTCTTGCATGTATTAGAGTAGTATACCATGTTTAAGTTGTAAGGCTAGAAAGTAAGTGATGGAGGAGTAATAGGAGCTCCTTAGCCGTGTGGAATACGATCCTTGTGCTTTTGCACAAGGTATTACTTGGCGACCCTGTACACTTGCGGGCATGCAATCATTGCCGTAGGAGGTACATTAGCAAACAAGACACCAGCCTAACAACTAATTGAAGAGATGACTGTGAATAGCTATGATAAATGCCTAAATGTTTGTATTTTATACTTGTAGAATATATGCTTTTCACCCGTATTTTCATGAATCGATGCCCGTTTTGTGTTTAAATTTGTTTTATTTATATTTTAGGCATCAAAGAAGCCAGGGAGAGCTCGAGAACGCAATTAGGGAGAAATCGACACCGAAAAATCGCGTTTTAGGGTTCCAAGCATTGGAGAAACTCAATTTCTGGAGTAATGCTGAAAAGATAGTAAGCTTCACCAGCGTCATGATCCCGTGAGACACCCGTGAGGTTTACTGGAAATTTTGTGGAGGCCTGGTATCCTAGCAGAAAACTCTATAGCAATGTTATTACAGGCAAAAGTACTATATCAAGATTACTATAGCACCGGTAATGATTTTTTGGGTGGAAAAAAAAGACGGTAAGCCTCACGGGCTCCATGCGGCCATGAGGAACTCGTGAGGCTCGGGCGGACCTTATTTAACCCTATTTCTGCTAGGGTTTTGAGAGAGACCACTTTGGAGACATCTTGAGCCCTAGGTGGAGGCAACTTCACCAGGCATTTTGACGATCGAATCAACGTATTTAGAGGGAAAGAAGCAAGAGGAGAGAGTCATTTCGGGCAAGATCTCCATCGATTTTACCTTGAGAAAGCTTGGAGAAGACAAGGGAAGCCGCCCCCATTGCGACTTCCACGGAAGCCACTCAGTGTCATCCTTTCTCCTCCACATCTTTCGATCATTTGAGGGAGTTTATTATGCTTTCTAGAGTAGATTACATGAACTCGTTTTGTGTTTATGCTTATATGGAAGGCTAAGCCCCAAGGTCACCGGATGTCAATGAGCCTTGGGGTGAACTTGTGTATTTGGATGCTTTGAGTTGTAATAATGCATTTGGTGTGTTCTTTGGTTTAAGCTTGGTGAGATTTTATGTGTTGATTTCCATGAGAACTCTGTTTTTTAACTGCTAGGTTGCATTAGGTTGCATGACTTTAGCCCTAATACTAGACAAATCTTGCTTAATGGGGATTCATGTATGAATATGTTGTAACAACCACGTGATTCATACCCTCCACATATTATGGTTGAACCTAGGTAGAGTATCAGCCTTAATTGGGATTTCCCTTTGTGCATTGCAATCGTAGAAGAAAGTTTGACTGGAAGAGATTACGAGTCAACACTTGTATGGATTAGGGGTTATCACCGTGACTATCGGGATAACCTATTTTCAGAATCTTGTGGCCTTGAGTAACCCTAAGGGGATCCACATCCGGGATCTCTCTCATTTCTTGATTTTCATCCTCTTACTTGGCTTTGCACTGCGGCTCTTGTTTTATTTCCGTGTTTTAGTCATCTCGATTCTCAACTCAAATTGGAAGGATAGACAACGAGTAAAGAGGAAGTAAGGGTAGCTCCTTGGGCCCAGGGAATATGACTCTCTCGTGCTTGCGCGAGAGGTATTACTTTACGACCCTGTGCACTTACGGGCAGTCACCATCAAGTTTTTAGGCGCCTTTGCCAGAACCCACAAGGAATATTTGGAAAACTTATATCTCGTTAATTTTGCCATTTTTCTTTTTTCTTTTACTTCACGCTTTTGTTTTCTTTTGTTTTGTGCTCTTATTTTTCCATTTATTTGCTTTTGTCTTATTTTACCATTATTCTCTCAAATCCTGATCATTTGCTCTTAACATTGTGCAAGGTATCATCTTATGACATGCTCTAATCAAAGACACTTAGTAGAGCCTGTTGAAGAAATTGAACGAGCTTTGCATCAAAGGTTGAGAGAAGTGGGTGAGAGTTCACGGCAACAAGAGGTTCAAGTTGAATTTAGTGAACCATTAGTCATGGCAGAACCGAGGAGAACTTTATCTAATTATGAGAGGCCTCAGTATAATAGCGAGGAGTTCAGTGTGCACGCCCCTACTGTGCCCGTCAAACAACTTTGAGATCAAGGCAAGCACTATAGGAATGGTTCAGAATTCAGTCCAGTTTGATGGGTTAGCCGATGAAGACCCACACGGCCACTTGTATCGTTTCCTCCAGATTTGTTCCACTTTAAAGATAACCTCAATTTCTGATGATGCCATAAGATTGAGACTATTAGCCCTTCAGTCTGAGAGGAGCAGCATACATATGCTTTACTTCCTTAGCTCCTGGGTCCATCACCACGTGGAAGGAGATGGTGGAAAAGTTTCTTGCTAGATATTTTCCACCGAGCAAGGCAGCCGGACTGAGACAGGAGATATCATCTTTTCGGTAAGGGGACTCTGAAACACTCTTTGAGACACACGAACGGTTCAAGGATCTACTATGTAAGTGTCCTCACCATGGTTTCCCATGCCTGGATGAGAGTGCAGATGCTTTCCAATAGGCTGAATTATGCTACTAAGCAACTCATCGACGCTGCCGCAGGGGGTTCTTTGAGTGGCAAGCTTCCTGAAGTGGCCAAAAAATTAATTGAAAACATGGCCAGTCATGAGTACCATTGGAGTACTAGACAAAAGCCCCCAAGGGCAGCAGGACTTTATGAGGTGGATACCACCACTGCTTTAGCTTCAAAAATCGATGCCTTGATAAAGAGTGTGAATTAAAATGCAGCTCTAGCAGGAAAGGTTGATGCATTAGCTAAGAAGATGGATCAGTTCATGTTGGAGTCTACATCAAACTTGGGGACCGTTATGTCATGTGATAGCCTGTGGTGCTAGCCATGTAACATCACAATGCCCTATCTTTGTTGCCCCCTCAACACTAGTGGAGACGGTCGACTATGTCAGTGGAGGACTAACGGGACCGGGGAATCCACCCAATTTTCTCTTGGAGCCAAGGCCAACCCCAGCAGAAGTCTCCACTATACCAAGGAAATCAATATCAAGCTCCCTCCTTAACAAGAGCGAAAATACACTACTGAAGATGTGTTGGCAAAACTTTATGATGAATACAGAGGCAAGGTTTGTAAATGTAGACAAGAGGCTTTATGAATTTGGCACGGTGTTTCAGAATGTCCAAGCTTCAATTTCAGTCCCTTGAGACCCAAGTTGGACAACTTGCAAGGGAAAATTCTGAAGGTCCCCGGTAGCTTCCCAAGCAACACCAAAAGACAACTCGAGGGAACATTTAAATGACGTGACTTTGAGGAGTGGGAAACAGTTGGAGGCAAGGGCTAGTGAGGGCCCAAGTGCCTCTAATGAAAGGGTATCCATCCGGGAAGACCCTACTCTGACTAAGAATTTGATTGACAAAAGTGGGGGAAAACAAGATGAAGTGTGTTCCAAATCTTTATCCACAAATGTCCCCGAGTATAAGCCTCCTATGCCCTATCCATCGAGGATTAAAAACGATTAGGATGATGCTCAGTTCAAGAAATTCCTTAACATCTTCAAGCAACTTCACATCAAAATTCCCCTCGTCGAAGCACTTTCACAAATGCCCAAGTACGCAAAATTCATGAAAGATCTCATTGCCACCAAGAGGAAACTTGAAGACTTAGATACTATCACTCATTCTGGAAATTGCTTGGCTGTGCTTCAAAAGAAGTTACCAAAAAAGTTAACTGACCCAGGTAGCTTCATCATTCCTTGTATGCTTGGGGAAGGGATGCAAGAGAATGCTCTAGCCGATTATGGGGCGAGCATAAATGGGATGCCCTATACTTTGTTCCTGAAGTTAAGGTTGGATGATCTCAAGCCTATGAGAATGACACTCCAATTGGCAGATCATTTTGTTAGGAAGCCCCGAGGGGTAGTCGAGGATGTGCTTGTAAAGATTGATAAGCTGATTATCCCAGTGGACTTCGTGATACTTGATGTAGATGCGGATGTCGAAGTCCCTTTCATCCTCAGGCAGCCATTCCTTAACACTGCCCGTGCCTTAATCGATGTCAAGGGAGGGAAGATGACTTTGAGAGTGGGAGATGAGAAAGTGGTTTTTACATTCCTAGAAGCTATGATACAAAATTTAAATCATGATGACCCATTATATTTCATTGATGCAACTGACATGGTCATCTATGATCGTGTGCAGGAGATATTGGCTTTAAACCCTCTAGAAGAGTACCTTGCAGCCTTGGACGATGAGGAAGACGGAATGAAGAATTTACTCCAGCCCCAAGGGAACATGTCAATTTTGTGGGGACCAATCCATCAAATAGTCCCAAAAAGATGAAAAATGTGAAAAAAGTGTGGTGAAAGGTGAATAAGAAGCCTAAAGGGAGAGTAAATTTAACGCTATCACCGCCAAGGGAAGCAGACCGTCTTTACTTTGGTGAATGGGGAAAATTTCATGTCTTTTCACGCCTATCAATGAGTTTCCCATGTCTTGGCACTTCTCTCAATGTTGGAGGTAAAACACCTATATTTGATCCGCCATGAAAGGTAAGTAAGAGGTACGCCGAGCTAATGACGTTAAACAAGCTCTTTGACACGTCTGTATATGCGTGTAAACTGCAAGTGCACGGGTGTCGAAGTAATAATCCCAGATGAGTGGATATCGTATCCATAGAGAGTAGGGAATAGAGACACTTAAGTGGTTTCTTAACTAATGTGGAAGATGAATAGTGATATGTGTGACAAGATTCAACTCTCAAAAGTAAAAACAACAAGAAAGATAGCACAAGTAAAGGAGAAGGTAAGGAAATCGATAAAGATGGGGTACCCGGATATTGTTCCTCCTAGGATAATCGTTTCAAGTGTACGAAACCTCTATTATGCTTCCTAATTAATGCAATAGTGAGTCGTGGAAATCCTTAATTGCATAGTCCCAAATCTAAGGTCAACCATGCCTAACTCTATACATGTCCCAAAGGAGAAATCGAATAATCTCAACACCTCACACTCGTATAGAATTGCAATGAACTCTAGGGATTCCAAATGATAAACCCTATTCCTATGTATAGACCTAACCCTTTGGTCCAGGTGACAGATCCCTAGCCACAATTAAGCCCTAGATGCTAAAATCACTTCAACGCTTCACTCCGTTGCACTCGCAACTAAGCCCCAGCGGAAGGTCATCCCTTAGCCCATTCATTCTACTATGGCCGCAAAGAAATCTTGGAATGTGGAGGTAGGATATATCACACCGAAGGGGAAAAGGGATGCTCCGCTACCTCTCAACTCACCCTCTCAATCCTCTCCAATCTAGCTTTGTCTAACTATCATGGTGTGTCACTCACTCACAAGAGTTGCCAAGAAGAACTCTCAACCCTAGTGTCACTCGAGGGGAGCATTCATACAATCAAGTCTCCAAGATTGGAACTCACAATAAACATCAACTAATTGAAAGCATAATAAAGAGGTTCAATGAAACGAATACATCCTAGGGTTCCCAAATACCCAAGTACCCACTAGGGGTTTAGCTCTCCATGGAGCTAGATACAATCAAAGAAATCGAATGTAAAAATAAGGCATCCATAGAAAACCCCCTCGTTAGTCATGGTGATGGTCTTATGGAGAGTCCTCTACTCGTCGCAAGGGTCCCTTTGTCCGGCCTAGGATACACCTCGCCGGATCGGTGCCGACGAAAGCTCTCCCACTAACCTTCTTCCAAATGGCGCGCAATGTTGAAGCCCTAGAACCTCTCCAAAGCCCTAACAAATACCTCTCAAAACCCTAGCCGCAGCACTCTCTTAAGTTGGGGAAAAGATGGAGAAAAGAATGCTGAAATCGGGGCTGAAATCGGCTTTTAAAGGGCTGGAATCGGGAATCCACACGCCTGTGTGAGCGCCCCTGTGGATTTTTCACACGGGTCTGTGGAATTTCCACACGCCCGTGTGAATTCTTTGTTTTTATATTTTCTGGGCCATCTATGAACAGTGTTCATACAATATTCTTGCTATAGTTTTTTCTACAGTACCCTACTACAGTACCGCCTGAAATACTCCCGAATCCATGCTTTCATCGAGGTAACGCAAACGGGCACACGTTTACATCGTGGATCGCTTTGCTTCTTCAATAATGGACATGTTGGTGGAGATCTTATTCTATATACACAAGTCGGAATGGGTTGAATATGACTGCCCTTGTGCCCCTCCAAATAGTTGTCCTAACTCGAATACGACGAGGTTGGCACACATTCCCGAATCTCGAACCCGACCTTTGTGTTCGCGTTTGAACCTTAGCAAGATTTCTTCCAAATTTGTGCATTATGACCCACATTGGTTTCTTTCTCTCATATTCGGCCTCACAACCCACCTGCATGAAAGTAACATAAATACACACATATTATCGTTAAAACCCGAGAAAAGTAATGCTCAACACAAGGAAAGAACACTTCGCATTCTTATCGCACAAACACTTATCATTCTTCTTAGGAGGCAACCCAAGTTTTGAATTACTTGTGTTAGGTGTTTTTTTTTATTATCTCGTGCTTGTTAGTTGAGTGTTTTAGTTTGTTACTTGTGCTAAGTGGGTTTTCCGTATTTTCACTTGTGAGCTTGATCCATGTTCGTTTATGTCTTGGCTATTTTTGCCTTGAATTTGATGATATCTAGTTGTGATTTCTTGTCATTTCAGCGTTAATGCTATGTATCTTATGATTAGATGAAGCTACAAGGGGAGCCTCACACATATTTCATGTATCTAGGTCCATACGAGCTATATACAGCTAGTATGGACCCATTTGGGTGAATTTCTAGGGCCTCACGATCACCTGTGCACCCGTGAGAGCCATCGTGAGGCTTACAGCCCTCTGGGCTGTGAACCTCACGGGCACCCGTGAGGAGGTCCATGAGGCTTACAGCCTCACGGGCCGCGCCTAGGCTAAGAGGCTCATGGGCTGGGCGGCCTCTTTAAGCCCGCAGTCCTCCTCCTCCTTTCTCACCCTTCTTCAACTTGTTTTCCCCATTTCTCACTCATTTCTCATCCGATTTATCACATTTTTTCGCCGTTTTTCTTCATTTTTCGTCCTCTACCCTCCTTTCCTCCATCTAGCAAACCTTAATCTTGTGATTTATTCAGAGTTTCAACATCTTTCTCGCCGGATCTCATCGGCTAACAATTTCAAGCCCTAGTTCAAGGTGGGGTTAAAATTTGAGTTTTGTGGTGTTTTTCTCCTAGTTTTTGTCATGGAAATGGTTGAAATGGATGATGTAGAGTGTTTTATGCTATTTTTATGAGATTTTTGCAACATTTGTAAATTTTGAAAAGCTCCATATACAAGGGGAACTCTTGCAAAATTATTTTCTTGCCATTACTGTTTTTCATCATTTTTGGCATATTTCGATTATCCCAAGCCTTTGTTTGTGAAGTGATGAAATTGATCTTGTGTGTTGTGGTTGTAGGCATGGCGAACAAATGTGTTGCATCCAAGAGGCCGAGCCGTTACGTGGCACCTATTGGGGAGCCAAACACCAAACACCAAAACAAAAAACGTGGAACAAGTCACCAAAGGATCCACAATGAGCTCACTCCTAGTCTGAGTCATGCCTGTCTGCAGGTGCTACTGGGGCCTTGGACACGGCGGCGATGTCGGCAGAAGAAGAACAACGCCACACAAATGCTAAGATCTCTATAAAGTCCCTCGACATCGGTCTGAGTACCTCGACTGACTCTTGATGTCCACGGTGAAAGGCATGAATCTCACTTTGCATCTTGTCAAGGTGATGCTAAACCGGTGAAGGAGTATCATATGGTTCTGACTCGGGCTCAGACTTAGGTAGAGGCATGCACTCATCCATGACCGAGTAGCGAATCTGAGAATAAGTGTCATTATGTTTCTCCACCAAGCCCATCGCGAACATAGTGGCCATCCCCAAAGGCGTGGATCCTCCAACAATATGCATATCCCGAGTGTGCTCAATCAAACCCATGCTCCGAATCATATGAGTGATATACGGGACATCAAAGATAGCCCCAAAGGTGGCCAAAGGTACCTTGATGAATAAACAACTCGGCGAAAAGGTGTCCAAGGTGAATGGGGTAGTGCTAAGTGATGCTATACAAGATGAGTAAGTCGGAACGCATGATCACGCATGTACTATCACTCCGGCCACTAATGCCGCGGGTAAGAAGGCCATGAATGTATCGATTTGCAGGGTTGAGGAGCTGAGAAATCTTCCTCGACTCATGTGTCCTCCGGCTCGAGATATCATTCCAAAACTTTGTGTAAGTCATTGATTGCTTCCCTACAAGTGTACAGGATCGCCAAGTAATACCTTGTACAAGATCGCAAGGATCGCATTCCATGGGGCTAAGGATCTCCTATTACTCCTCCATCACTTATTATCTAACTTTTCAACTTAAGCATGGTAAACTACTCTAACAAGTGCAAAAGTGTAAACAAATTGAGAGTATAAGAATTATAAAGCCACACAAGAGATCACAAGAGCAATGATGAGATAAAGAGGCCTAAGGATGAGGATTCCCATGACGGGTCATCATGAGATATGGATGCACGATAATAACATAGTAAGGGTGATTTAGACCGAAGGATCTCAAGATTAGGCCAATCCCAATTTCTCGATGATTGGGCCCTAATCCCATACTAATGTTGATAGGAATATCTCTCTAACCAACATCCCTAAGATTGCATTAAGTATAAGGAGATCCCGCAATAAGGACACACTTACCCTAATTCTATCCTTATAGTTCGGAGATACTACCAATATCCAATTTCTCGGCATGTCAATACTAGTATACCCCTTTTAGTTTAATAGGGATCTAATACACGTGAGTAGGTCACCTCTACGTGTACAACTCAAATAAGAACTACAAATCTCACCATGAAGTAGTCCTAGGCATGAATAACAATGAATTAAACCATAAATTATCCCATGCATTTCAACTAATAATAAAGCATCCGAAATACATGATGAACCCCCCAAGGTTCACCTACATCCGGTGGCCTTGGGGGTCTAGTGTGCTATCATACAAACAAGCATGATCAAAACAAGTAAAACAATAAACAAGCTCATAAATGACACTCCCTAGTCCAAATGATGAAGAAGAAGAGCAAGGCCAGCCGAATGACGCTTCCTCTAGCCAAGTGAATGCCAAATGACCCCTTAACTCCTTCTCCTTTGATGGTGAAGCTCTCCCCTTGAAGTTCAAGCTAGATAATGGCTTCTCTTGCTACAGTATCAATCTTGGGGTCAATCCCCCGCAGCATTGAGGCCGTATGGCCTAGATCACTTCCTGACTCAAAAACTCTCCATGTGCTACAGTGATTGCTACATTAACCTTGCTATAGTACCACTGCTACAACACTCCATCTATAGTATCTTCTACAGTAATGCACTACAATACCGCGAGCTGGTTTTCTTCACTTTTTATGCCCAAATCATATCTTCGTGTCTTCCATGGCTTCTCCGTACCCTATGAAGCAAATAATACTCGATTAAGTATAAAACAGGCATCATTCTTACAAGAATACATGCTAGAAGTATAAAATACATATACTAAAATACATGCATTTAGACGCTTATCAAATATCCCCACACCTAAGCATTTGCTTGTCCCCAAGCAAACAAATCATGAAAAACATAGAGAATGATAAGTAGCTAAATGTATTACCTCTGTCTTAAATAAATACAAGAATCTACAAGCACTGGATAATGATATGCAGATGTTGAGTTACAAACAGTAAGCATAAAATAAAGATCCTGTCTCACCTCTTATATATATGTGCCATGTGTGTGAATCTTCTATGTCATCTGCCCCGACTTTTTGTAGCCTACTGACTTCAATCAGTAAAGCTCTAGATGCTAATCACTCCACAAACAAAGAATACTAAGTCTTAGAATGCTAAGTGCTACTCCAATGAGCAAGTAAAATCCTTCTAACTCTTAAACTTTAACTAACTCTCTTTTTCTTCTCAGGACCTCTAGTAGGTAGTCAAAAAGATCACTAGGGTTTTTATTTTCATTTAATTCATTTTCATTATTTTTCTGAGTCTGACTAACATAGACTGCACAAAAAAATTTCAGGAGGATGTACGTGCTGGTTAGGCACAAGAGCCACGCAACTACTCGATTACAGTCTACATAGACACATTCATGCATCATTAGCCGAGGAATACTGACATAGACTCTTTTTTCTTTTTATCTTTTTTTTCACATTCACCCAAGATCACATCTTCAGACTACTCTACATGCCACAAAACTAAGGCTAGCTCAACAAGACTTAGAAGTTCTTAAGAGTTCATTGAAAGATAGAACTTAGTATTCTTAGTCCAAATACTCAAAGTTGTGTGTTAAGCATACAAGAGAGTTAGAGTAGTCATGTTGGCTATTCCTAGAGCATCAACACAAGATTCAGTGCACAAGACAATACTAGAGGTGAAACAGGATTCAATAGAGTATAGCAACAAATATATAACTCACATCAATCATTAATCCATGCTAGAAGAATCTTACAAGAGTGAACAAGCCATCATGGGTAACATTAGCATGCAAACAATGACCCAAAGACATGAAATGCAACCATCCCCACACTTAGTGTTGTACATTCTCCCCAATGTACACTAATCATGAAAAGCATGGTAGATAAGCAATGAAAGCAAAAGTGGAGGGTGAAAATGAACTTCCCCGGTTCATCTTGTGAAAAGGGCAAGGTATGGCCAGAACATAAGGTACGGTGAGCTATACATGTCAGGTCCTGCTTCTAAAAAATGGAAGGAGGCTTCACCAAGCTCCCTTAATGCCCTGCAAGACATAAAGGGGACATCATCATTCCACAAAAAACTTACAAAGAAGAGATAGGTAGTAATCATGCAAAAACTAAAACAAAACACAAAGAGGACACAAAAACTAGAAAATAAAGTCTAAACAATAAAAAAAAGTTTCCATGCTAGTCCTTGTCCTTAGAATTAGGTTTCTCATCACAAAATGACATCTTGCTCTACGGTATTCTTGTCCAAAAATGTGGTCACCCGTGTGTTGTAAATATAATTCCATGGTTGTTATCAATTTCTTCATCCACAACATTCCTACAAACAATGAAAACCCCAATCAAGCATAGAGGAAACCAATATAATTCAAAATGTAGTGAAGGAGATGAATAAACAATGAAAAAAATGATGTATAGTGGTCATATGGCCGTATGGGGGCCATATGGGTACTGTTCACTTCGAAAGAACCTCCCCAAAAACATGAAAATCAAAAAATGTTTACATAAATTGAAGGGTGACTTCATCCACAATAATCACACCACAAAAACCAAGCCAAATACTTGATAAATTCCAAAAATAAGCTCTAAGAATGCAAGAAAAATGATGAAGATAAAACTAATACATCAAAGAGCTTACCGACAAAAACCTTGAGAAAACTCGAGTTAAAACTTTGGTAAACCATTAGATCGAAGTGTCAAATATGTTAGGAGGTGATCTTGGAGAAGAAATGAGAGTTTTTGACCAAGGATTGGTGGAGAAATAAGAGAGAAAGTCGGGTGAGAAGAAGAACAAATAAGGAGAAAGGAAAGATGGCCAAAAAGCTAACACACAACCCTGTCTACAGTGCATACGGCCTCAATGAGGGGCCTCATTGAGGCTGTATGCCATAGTTTAAAGTTTCTGGATGGGGCAGACAGCCTCAATGAGGTTCTCATTGAGGCAGTATGCACCCAGGAAACATTTTGAGCTAAAAAATGCTTCTCCAAGTGAATAAGGAAGGCTTTAATGGGATTTAGAACACCTCCAACTTGAAAGAAATGCTTAAAAACTTGGATTTTATGCATGAAATACTATCAAAACATGTGTTTCTCAAGAAGATAAATGATTAAACCATAAGAAGGACGACGAGAAAAATGCACAAGGCATGCGAGCATGGACTAATTCACACAACAAAAACATAAAGGAAACATAAATACATTTCACAAGAACACAATCTACACTTAACTAAAAATATGAGAAGAAGAAAATGAAGAAAATTAAAGCTTGGCTTGCCTCGCAAGAAGCGCTTGTTTAACGTCATTAGCTCGATGTACCTCTTTCTTACCTTAAGGAGGCTTGAAGAGTGTGTGTTCCTGCAGGCAACATGTAGCATAGCTACTTCAATTAAAGAAAAGAATTACCTTACTAGGATGGTGAGCATGTGGAGACCATGAGCGTGGTACCTTTAGGCCTCCATGGGAAAAGTTTAGGCGGGAGTTGTGCAACTTGAACTTGGGTGGATCCTTGGTTGGTTTGAGCATTTTCCCAGCTCCTATTCTATTCCCGGCTGAATTTCCTTGGAGCTTCCTCTAAAATTGTTTTGACCTCCAAGGGAATAGGTAAGGTTGAAAATTTTCAAACTCGGCATCGGTGGGTCCTTGGATGGTGTAAACCTCCTACCCACATCTCCTTCTTCAACCATTGTCAATCTTCCATTAATTACCCACAAAAATCATTTGGGCCTCCAAGGTAAACATTTTAGTTGGGACGTGTCCAACATTGGTATTGGTGGGTCATTGGATGGCTTCAACCTTCTACCCACATCTTCAGTCATCTTGGATAAGTCTCTTTTGTGCTTGGTGTTTTGAGTCACTTCCTTGCTAAGGGCTAGTTCAAGTGATATTGGTGCCACTTCTTAATTCTTTTACCTCCAACGCACCAAAGTTCTCATCCACCTCCCTTTCATCATATCTCTCTTCTATTTCATTTTTGTTTGTGATTGGGGGTTCTATTGCTCGTTCTTGAATTAATTGTTCAACCCGACTCTCTAACTTGTAAAGAGATGCTTGCACCAACAAAAGTGTTGCATAGATGGCCTCAAATCGGACATTACATTTGGCGTCAAGGGCATGAAGTTCGGTGGTGAGGGCATCAAATTTGGCATCAATGTCTCAGAATCTCTGTTCAGTATTTACCATGAATTTTGCCAACACATCCTCTGTAGTGAACATCTTTACTAGTGGTGGTTGTTGCATTTGTGAACCCTAAAGAGGTGCAACCTTCTGATTTTGCCCTTCTTTCAATGAAACTTTTGTGTGGTATTTCCACCCCGGATTGTAAGTTGAGATGTATGGGTTTCTTTACGGTCTTTGCTCCTCGATATAATCAACATGGGCATCAACTTTAGTGTCCGAAATTGAGTTAGAATCATTCAAATTCCAAGCCCCTTACATTTGCTAAGAAAATTGTACCTTGCCCAAAAGAGGGTATAAAGAACAAAGTTAAATAAAATAAGAAAAGTATGTACAAAGAGTAATATGTACAAATAAAAGAAAAATAGCTAGAGTAATAGATTACAAGCTTTCCTAATATTCCTTGAATGTCCCAGGCAACTGTGCCAAAAACTTGATTGCTACCCCGCAAGTGTACGGGATCGCTAAGTAATACCTTGTGAGTGACACAGGGGTCTTATTCCACTTGGTCAAGGAAGTATTATTACTCACTCTTCATCTATTATCTAGCCTACAATTCTTAGTAAGAAGAACCAAAAAAAAAAAAACAAAAAACAAAAGAAGCTAACCTAAGCTAATCCTATGGCCAGGTAACTAGCACATGGATTAGCCCCATTCTCTCGGTGACTAACCCCTGATCCCATTTGAATGCCAATCGGAATCTCTTCCATATCAACACACCTATGATCGCATTAAGTTCGAGGAAATCTCTAATAGGAGTAAACCTACTTTTCTTTGGCTTAAACCTAGCATTGGAGGGCTACCAACACCCGATCTCTCAGCACGTCGACACAAGTATCCCCTTTCAATCTCTCCTAGATCTAGTACGCATGAGTAGGTCACATCTACGCATACAACTCATAATAGAATTATGAATTTCTCCATAAATGTAATTCTAAGCATCAAAGCACGAAAGATTGAATCTCAAACAACCATCAAATTAAATGAAGATCAATATCCCAAGTTCTTACACAAGATGGGCCCTAGGATTTATCCGAATCCAAACACAACAATAAGTTAATCCCTTATGATGAGGGATACTTATACAACATACAAGGAAAAGAATGACAATAAAGAAGCAAGATAACTCCCTTTATGATCTTTATCTCCTTGAATCGATGAAGCCTTGAATGGTGATGCAATGGTGGCTTAGAACTTCACTCCAACTCCTACTCCTTTGCTCCTCTCCCTCTTAGTGATGATGTGTGCTCATTTCACACAAGGATCGTTGCTAGAAGATGGCCGGAAGGTCTTAAGAAAGTATGGTGGCGGCGGCCCAAAAGGCCAAGAAGAAGTCTCCCCTAATTGCCCTAGAAAACCCTTCTTATAATGCTAAAAATCAAGCCATCCCGAGGTCAATCCCAGGGTCAATAATGGCCTCATTGAAGCCATATGGATCAAGCTAGATAATGGCTTCTTTTACTACAGTATCAATCCCGGACAGCATTGTGGCCGTATGGCCTAGATAAATTCCTGACTAAAAAATTCTCTATGTGCTACAGTAACTACTACAATGACTCAAAAAATTCCCTGGTTTTCTTCTCTTTTTTGCCCAAATCGTATCTTCGTGTCATCCATGGCTTTTTCATGCCCTGCGAAGCAGATAATAGTTGATTAAGCACAAAATGGGCATCCATTCTTATAAAAATACATGCTAGAAGTATAAAATACATATACTAAAATACATACATTTAGACACTTATCAGTTACCTTGGTCAGGAAATCGGTGGGGAAGCCACGAAATGTGGGGGTTGTTCAACTTCCTCACTATAGCGGCCCAAGAAACATCCTTATTGCATATCTGTAAGAGTGCGCCGTACCCAAAATGCTTGGAATGAAACCCCGGATGGCCTAAGAAGCTCGATGGTGCTTAAGACCTCCACTGTGAGCTCAAGATACGCTGGCTCACTAATGGAGAACACTTTGTCACATTTATCGTGTGAAATTAATCCCAAGACCACCTCATCCATACCAATGGCTTCGAGATCATTCCATTCAATCGTGCACATGATTCCAAATGGTTTGGACTTCAAACATGCATAACGAGCCTTGTGTTGCGGGCAGTCAAAGTTTGGCTCCCTAATAGTGCCACATCGCGTCTCGGCCTCTTGGATGCAACACGTTTGTTTGGCATGACTACAACCACAACATACAAGATCAAGCTCATCTCTTCACAAAACAATGCTTGGGATAGTCGAAATATGCCAAAAAGAAGAAAAATAGTAATGGGAAGAAAATTTTTTGCAAGAGTTCCCCTTGTAAATGGTGCTTTTGAAAATTTACAAATGTTACAAAAAGCTCATAAAAATAGCACAAAACACTCTACATCATCCATTCCAATCATTTCCATCACAAAATTAGGAGAAAAACACCACAAAACTCAAATTTTAACCCCACCTTGAACTAGTGCTTGAAATTGTTAGGCGATGAGATCCGGCGAAAAAGATGGTGAAACTCCAAATAAATCACAAGATTAAGGTTTCTAGATGGAGGAGAGGAGGGTAGAAGACAAAAAATGAAAAAAATGGACAAAAAAATAAGTTAAATTGGATGAGAAATGAGTGAGAAATGGGGAAAACAAGTTGGAGAAAAAGGAGTGAGAAAGGAGGAGGGGGCTGCGGGCTTAAAGGTGCCACCCAGCCCATACTGGCTGCTCACGGCCCATGAGCAGCCCATGAGCCTCTTAGCCTAGGTGCGGCCCGTGAGGCTGTAAGCCTCATGGTCAACCTTACGACAGCTCAGAGGGCTATAAGCCTCACGACGGCTCTCACGGGCGCACAGCTGCCTGTGAGGCCCTGGAAACTCACCCAAAGGGTCCATACGGGCTGTTTACAGCCCGTATGGACCTGGATAAATAAAATTTGTGTGAGGCTCCCCTTGTAGCTTCATCTAATCTTAAGATATACCGCTTTAAACACCGAAATGACAAGAAATCACAACTAGATATCGTCATATTAAAGGCAAAAATAGGCAAGACATAAACGAACATGGATCAAGCTCACAAGTGAAAATACAAAAAACCTACTTAGCACAAGAAACAAACTAAAACACTCAACTAACAAGCACACGAAAAAGAAAAAAAAACACCTAACACAAGTAATTCAAAACTTGGGTCGACTCCCAAGAAGCTCTTGTTTAACGTCATTAGCTCGATATACCTCTTTCTTACCTCTCATGATGGATCAAATGCAAGGATTTTACCACCAACACTGAGAGAAGTGCCAAGACATGTAAAACTCATTGATAGGAATGGAAAGAAACAAAATTTTCCCCGTTCACCAAAGTAAAGACGGTCTGCTTCCTCAGGCGGTGATAGCGTTAAATTTACTCCCCTTTAGGCTTCTTATTCATCTTTCACCACACTTTTTTTCACATTTTTTTCTTCTTTTGGGACTATTTGATGGATTGGTCCCCATAAAATTGACATGTTCCATTGGGGTGGGAGTAAAAGTCTTCGTTCCGTCATCCTCATCGTTCAAGGCCCCAAGGTACTCTTCTAGAGGGTTTAAAGCCAATACCTCCTGCACACAATCAGAGATGACCATGTGAGTTGCATCAGTGAAATATAACGGGTCATCATGATCTAAATTTTATCTCAAAGCTTCCGGGATTATAAACACCATTTTCTCATCTCCCACTCTCAAAGTCATCTTCTCTCCCTTGACATTGATTAAGGCACCGACAGTGTTAAGGAATGGGTGCCCAAGGATCAAGGGGACTTCGACATCTGCATCTACATCAAGTATCATGAAGTCCACTGGGATAATCAGCTTATCAACCTTTACAAGCACATCCTCGACTACCCCTCGGGGCTTCCTAACAGAACGATCTGGCAATTAGAGTGTCATTCTCGTAGGCTTAAGATCATCCAACCCTAACTTCAGGAACAAAGTATAGGGCATCACATTTATGCTCGCCCCAGAATCAGCTAAAGCATTCTCTTGCATCCCTTCCCCAAGCATACAAGGAATGATGAAGCTACCTGCGTCAATTAACTTTTTTGGTAACTTCTTTTTGAGCACAACCAAGCAATTTCCCGAAAGAGTCACAGTGTCCAAGTCTTCAAGTTTCCTCTTATTGGTGAGGAGATCTTTCATGAATTTTGCGTACTTGGGCATTTGTGAAAGTGCTTTGACAAGGGGAATGTTGATGTGAAGTTGCTTGAAGATGTTAAGGAATTTCTTGAACTGAGCATCTTCCTTATATTTTTTAAGACTCGCTGGATAGGGTACAAGAGGCTTATACTCGGGGGACCTTTGGGAATAAAGATTTGGAACACACTTCATCTTGTTTTCCCCCACTTTTGTCACTCAAATTCTCAGTCGGAGTAGGGTTTTCCCGGACGACTACCCTTCATTAGAGGCACTTGGGCCCTCACTAGCCCTTTCCTCTAACTGTTTCCCACTCCTCAAAGTCACGACCTTCAAATGTTCCCTCGGGTTGTTTTCGGTGTTGCTTGGGAAGCTACCCGGGGGACGTTCAGAATTTGCCCTTGAAAGTTGTCCAACTTGGGTCTCTAGGGATTTAATTGAAGCTTGGACATTCTGAAGCACCGTGCCAAATTCATCAAGCCTCTTGTCTACATTTACAAACCTTGCCTCTGTATTGATCATAAATTTTTCCAACACATCTTCAGTAGTGTATTTTCGCTTTTAATGAGGAGGGGCTTGATATTGATTTCTGACAAGTTCCCCTTGCTTATATCCCGCAAGTGCAC